>NW_022196912.1:82969149-82990881 GCF_008632895.1 Mastomys coucha | reverse complement strand
AAAAAAAAAAAAACAAACTTCAGTCTGAAAAATGTAGGACCAGAGTGGTCTTTACAATCTAGATCCTTAGCTTGAGTTTGTAAGTCAGATTTTCAGTACCTCTCAGAAAATAACCCCTCAATGATGTTTATTCCCATCTGAAAGAGCTACAGCTTGATGATTTCTTTTTGCTTGCAAACATATCTATACAGATTTTTGTATAAAAACAGAGATGTTGCTTTTCTTGCCCTTACTCCCTAGGAGGATTGCTAAATGACAGAACATTCTATTCTTCTCTTCCAGAGTTAATTGTATTTTAATGAGGAATACACCATGTTGTTCTCAACTGACTGGCAAACAATCCTTCATGACTCAACAGCAAGAGCAATGAAGCTAAGAAGGAAGCTGCATCACTTTATTACCCAGCCTATTCCATACTACATTGCCAATCAAGCATACCACAAAAGGAGAATGCTCAGATTGTTTGCAAATGAGCAACAAATGATTCAAAGAGATACTAACTGAGCAATGATGACTCTGATTTTGTAACTTGACACTAGCTTGAATCACAGGTACAACTACAGTACCAGAAGTATGCCAGCCTAAGAGGAGTTTTGAGTAGCACATGACCTCACAGGGACAATGGAAACTATCATGTCACCTCAGTAATTAATGATTATAATGGAGGAAACTTCAGGGCAAGATTTTTTTTCCTAGCAAAGATGATTAGTCAAAGAATCAAATGAGGACATTTTATAAGAAATATAGGCAAGTGCAAACAAGGATGTTGATTTGGTGACACACTACTCTTCAGGGTCCAAGAGTGCAGTCAGAGTAGAGTCATGGAGAAGAAGTTGCCTAGTAGGAATGGTAGTCCTGAAAAGGGGCAGCTGTCATGAACATTGGTAGACCATGCAGGAGGAAATGCAGTGGGCATGTGGGCTTCCTGGACAAGGTGTACCATTCTACACAGTTTCAATTGATGTATCTTGGAGAGGTACAGACCCAGAGGGTTTGTCCCTGGATTACTTCTTGCTGCTGCTATGCCTTCTCATGTTTGCCATTGCTATATTCTTCCTGTATGTAGCACAATGTGAATGGTCACGGAGAGACCTTTCTTGCCTATATATAGTCTGATGTGATTGCTTCATGGGAGTCAACCCACTCTATTGGGGAATTTTTCTGCAGATCAATTTGAAGACAAACTATCATAGAATAATGTAGTTTAAATGAGTTCATGATTTTACAGAATTCCTGATTTGTTTTAAATAGTTTTAGGAAGTTAGTGTAGTTAATAATAAAGATTCAGGAGATGGTTTAGGTTGTTTTGTCAGAAAGATATAACAAAGGAAGAACTAAGAGTAGAATTGTCCCTCTTTGTAGATAGAGTAGTGAGGATCTATGGACTAGAAATAGAACACTGTGAGTTTGCATTTACTGCAAGCATATAGTTGTACTTATGGAAAGGAAAACAGGTTTGGGACATGTTCATCTAAGTATGTATCACAGGTTTCACTGTGCACCATGAAAAGGCAGGGTTATAAATAAAAGGGTAACGATCCTATTATAAGAATAATACAACAGACAGTTAGCCTAACCAAATAAGGTTTCAAATAATAAGATGTACTATAAATGATTTGGTTTGGGTAAATACAAACTGTTGTCAGCTAGCATAGAGAAAAACTAACTGCCATTGACTTGGTTTGCTGGAGCTTTGTTTTTGGTTTGTTTTGTTTGTTATTTTTTAAATTTATTTTATTTATTTATATTCCAGCTGTTGCCCCCGCCCAAATAGGTCCCCCTCCCACAATTCCTCATTCCATTCCTCCCTGCCCCTTTCTTGCTCTGCTCCCACCAGGCTCCCCTTTCCTGATGCCTCAAGTCTCTCTGCAGTTAGGCTCACCTACTATCACTGAGGCTGGAAATAGGCAGACCTCTGTAAATATGTGCTAGGAGCCTCAGACCAGCACTGTATGCTGCCTGGTTGGTGGCTCAGGCTCTAGGAGCTTTCTAGCATCTGGCTTAGCTGAGATTGCTAGTCTTCCTGTGGGGTCATCTTCCCCTTCAGCTTCTTCAATCCTTCTCCTAATTCAACCATAGGGGTCCCCTACTTCAGTCCAATGGTTGGGTGTAAGTATCTGAGTCTGTCTGTCAGCTGCTGGTAGGACTTCTCAGAGGCTCCCATGCTAGGTTGTGTAAGCACTTCATACCATTAGTAATAATGTCAGGCCTTGGTGGCCCCCATAAAATGTATCTTAAGTTTGGCAGGTCACTGAACCACCTTTACTTAAGTCTCTTCACTTTTGACCCTATAGTTCTTTTAGACAGGGACAATTTCAGGGTCAGAAATTTTGACTGTGGGTTAGTAACCCAGTCTCTCCACTTGAGGTCCTGTCTATCTACTAGAGGTGGACTCTTTGAGTTCGCTCTCCCCATTGTTGGGCATTTTGGCTAAGGGCATCCTGATTGAATCCTGAGAGTCTCACCTCCAGGATCTATGGAACTTTCTAGACTGTTTCCCACCTCACACCCTCTGAGGCTGTATATTTCCATTTCATTCTCCTTGAACTCTGGACTTTTCTCCTGTCTCCATCCCCATACCTGATCCTGTTCCCCTTTTCCCTTCCTACTGCCCCTCTCCCACCCAGGTTTCTCTCTCCCTCTGTCTCCCATGATTATTTTCTTCACCCCTCTAAGTGGAATTGAAGCATCCTCACTTGAGCCTTTCTGCTTGTTCCACTTATTACGGTCTGTGGGTTGTATCCTAAGTATTCTGTAATTTTTGACTAATAGCCACTTAGCAGTGAGTATCTATCATGCATGTCCTTTTGGGTCTGGGTTACCTCACTCAGGATGATATTTTTCTAGTTCTGTCCATTTGCCTGCAAAATTGATGTCCTCATTTTTAACACCTGAATAGTATTCCATTGTGTAAATGAACCATTTTCTGAATCCATTCTTCAGTTGAGGGACAACTGGGTTGTTTCCAGCATATGGGTATTACAAATAAGGCTGCTATGAACAAAGTAGAGCAACTGTCCCTGTGGTATGGTAGGGTACCTTTTGGGTATGTGCCCAAGAATGGTATAGCTGGGTCTTCAGGTAGAACTATTGCAAATTTTCTGAGGAACTGCCAAATGGATTTCCAGACTGGTTGTACCAGTTGGACATTTTACCAGCAATAGAGGAGTATTCCTCTTTCTCCATATCCTAGCCAGCATGTGCTGTCACTTGAGTTTTTGATCTTAGACATTCTGATTAGTATAAGTTGGAATCTCAAGGTCATTTTGATTTGCATCTTAGTCTGATGACTAAGGAATTTGAACATTTCTTGAAGCTTCTTGGCCATTCGAGATTCTTCTGTTGTGAATACTTTGTTTAGCTCTATGCTTCACTTTTGAATTGGGTTATTTGGTTTTTTTTTTGGAGGTTAACTTTTTGAGTTCTTTATATATTTTGGATATGAGCCCTCTATAAGATGTAGGATTAGTGAAGAACTTTTCACAATCTGTAGGTTTTCGGTTTGTCCTATTGATGGTGTCTTTTGCCTTACAGAAGCTTTTCAGTTTCATGAGAAACTCTTTTATCAATTCTTGATCTTAGAGCCACTAGTGTTCTGTTCAGGAAATTTCCCCTTGTGCCAATGAGTTCAAGGCTCTTTCATGCTTTATCTTCTGTTAGATTCAGTGTATCTGGCTTTGTGTTGAGATCCTTGATTCAATTGCACTTGAGCTTTGTACAAGGTAATAAATATGGATCTATCTTCATTCTTCTTTAGACCAGCATCATATATTGAAGATGTTTTCTTTATTCCACAGAATGATTTTTGTTTCTTTGCCAAAGATCAAGCCCGTAGGAACATGGGCTTAATCCTGGGTTTTCAATTCTATTCCATTGATCAACCTATCTGTCTCTGTTCCCATACCATGCAGTCTTTATCACTATTGCTCTGTAGTGCAGCTTGAGGTCAGTGATTCCCCTAGAAGATCTTTTATTGTTGAGAATTGTTTTGGCTATCATAACTTTTTTGTTTTTCCATATGAAGTTGAAAATTGCTCTTTCCATGTCTGTGAAGAATAGTATTGCAATTTTTGGGGGGATTGCATTGAATCTGTAGATTGCTTTTGGTAAGATGGCGATTTTCACTATGTTAACCTCATCAATACATGAGCATGAGAGATATTTATCTTTCATCTTCTGAAGTCTTCTTTATTTTCTTTCATCAGGAATCTAAAGTTTTTTTTTTCATACAGATCTTTTACTTGCTTGGTAAGCGATATACCAAGATATTTTATACGATTTGTGGCTACTGTGAAAGGCATTGTTTCCCTAATTTCTTTCTCAGCCTGTTTATCATTTGTATAAAGGAAGGGTACTGATTTGTTTGAGTCAATTTTATACCCAGCCACTTTGCTAAAGTTTTTTTTCCAGTTGTAGGAGCTCTCTGGTGGAATTTTGGATGTCACTTATGTATACTATCATATCATCTGCAAATAGTGATATTTTGACTTCCTCCTTTTTCGATTTTTATCTTCTTGTTCTCCCTTTGTTGATAATTCTTTTAGCTAAACTTCAAGTACTATATTGAGTAGATAGGGAGAGAGTGGGTAAAGTTGTCTTATCCTTGCTTTTAATGGGATTGGCTCTAGTTCCTCTCCATTTAGTTTGATGTTGGCTGTTGGTTTTCCATGTATTACTTTCATTATGTTTATGTAAGTGCCATGAATTCCTGATCTCTCCAAGACTTTTTTTTTTTAAATGTATTTATTTTATTGGATATTTTATTTATTTACATTCCAAATCTTATCCCCTTTCCTGGTTTCTCATCCAAAACCCCACATCCCATCCCCCTCCCCCTGCTTCTATGAGGGTGCTTCCCTACCCACCCACCCGCTTCCACCTCCTTGAGCTGGCATTCCCCTACACTGAGGCATTGAGCCTTCACATGATCAGGGCCTCTCCTCCCATTGGTGACTGACAAGGTCATCCTCTGCTACATATGCAGCTGGAGCATGGGTCACTCCATGTGTACTCTTTGGTTAGCGGTTTAGTCCCCGGGAGCTCTGGGTGGTATGGTTGGTCTGGTTGGTTGATATTGTCGTTAAGGGTGTTGTATTTTGTTGAAGGCTTTTTCAGATTCTAATGGCATGTTCATAAGACTTTTTTCCTTTAGTTTATTTATAAAGTATATTATGTTGCTGGACTTTTGCATATTGTGTCATCTCTCCACTCATGGGTTAAGCCTGCTTGATCCTGGTGATGATGGTTTTGATATGTTTTTGGATTTGGTTTGTGAGAATTTTATTTATTATTTTTGCTTTGATACTTATAAGTGAAATTGGCCTGAAGTTCTCTTTCTTTTTTGGGTCTTTATGTGGTTTAGGTATCAGAGTAACTATGGTATCATAGAATGAATTAGGTAGTGTTCCTTCTGTTTCTATTTTGTGGAATAGTTTGAGGAGTATTAGCATTAGGTGTTCTTTAAAGATCTGGTAGAATTCTAAACCATTTGGTCCTGTGCTATTTTTGATTAGGAGGTTTTTAATGTCTATTTCTGTTTCCTTAGGGGCCATGGGACTGCTTAGATAGTTTACCTGATCTTGATTCAATTTTCATATATGCTCTAAAAAAATTCTATTTCTTCTAAATTTTCCAGTTTGTTGAGTATAGACTCTTGTAGTAGAATCTTTGATTTTTTAAATTTTTTTCAGTTTCTGTTGCCATGTCTCCCTTTTCATTTCTGATTTTGCCAATTTATTGACTGTCTCTGTGCCCTTTAGTTAGTTTGGCTAAGGGATAATCTTGTTGATTTTCTCAAAACAGTCACCTCTTGATTTCATTGATTCTTCGTATAATTCTTTTTGTTTCTAATGGGTTGATTTCAGCCCTAAGTTTAGCTATTTCCTACTGTCTACTCCTATTGCATATGTTTACTTCTTTCAGGTCTAGAGCATCAGGTATCCTGTTAAGGTTCTTGAATGGGATATCTCAAATTTCTTTATGAAGACACATAGTATTTCTTGTATGGGATATCTCAAATTTCTTTATGAAGACACATAGTGCTATGAATTTTACTTTTAACACTGCTTTCATTATATCCCTTAAGTATCTGTTGACTCTTTTTATGTGTCTGATTTTATGGTCAGTTTTGGAGAAGGTTCCATGAGATGCTGAGAAGGAGGTAGGTATCTATTAAATCCATTTGGTTCATAACTTTTGTTAATTTCAATGTGTCTCTGTTTAGTTTCTGTTTCAAGGACCTGTCCATTGGTAAGAGTGGGGTGCTAAATTCTCCTATTATTACTGTGTAAATTTCAATGTGTGTTTTTAGCTTTATAAAATTTCTATTACAAATGTTGTTGCCCTTGCATTTAGAGCATAAATATTCAGAATTGAGACTTCACCCTTTTCTATTCCGATTATTTTTAAGTTTGATGTTTTCATTGTATCATGAATTTCCTGGACATTTTGGGTTAGGGGATATTTATACTTTGTTATTGACTGGTGTGTCAATAACTTCTATGGTATCTTCTATGCCTGAAATTTTCTCTTCTAACTCTTGTATTCTGTTTGCTTGCATCTGTAGTTCCTGATCTCTTTCATAAGTTGTCTATTTCCAGGGTTGCCTCCATTTGTGTTTTCTTTATTGTTTTTACTTCCATTTTTAGGTCTCAGACATTATTGTTCAATTCCTTTACCTGCTTGATTGTATTTTCCTATATTTATTTAAGGGATTTATTTGTTTCCTCTTTAAGAGCTTTGATCTGTTTGACTGTGTTTTCCAGTATTTCTTTAAGAGAGTTATGTATATCCTCCTTAAAGGCCTATATTGTCTTCATGAGATGGGATTTAGAACATCATCTTGTTTTTCAGGTGTGTTATGGTTATCAAGGGTTTGTTGTGGTTGGAGAACTGGGTTTTGTTGGTGCTGAATTGCAGTGGGTTCTGTCTCTTATGTTCTTCTGCTTGCCTCTCATCATCTGGTTATCTCTGGTGTCAACTGGCAGAGGTGTGTCTAACTGTAGCTGGCCTCTTGTAGCAGGTTGAACTCTGTGACATAGGTTAGAGCTAGCATCAGGCAGGCACTGCTGTCTCTAGTTAGGGGGGCCTCCTGTGTCTCTGGTTAGGGCAGACCTCTGGTGTTCCTGGCCAGGGTGAACCTCCTGGGTGACAGGCAGGATCTGGGTTCCAGGGGGAGGATATGTCCCAGTTGTAGATGGAGGTGCAAATCAGTCAGTCTGTGCCTCTTATTAAGGTAGAACTCCTGTGTCCATGGTTATTGCAGATATCCTGGGAGGCAGGAGGGCTGTGGGATGTGAAATGGTGTCAGCATGCTGGTCTGGCCAGGGTGGAGAAACAGACCAGAAGGAAGGTGAAGCTTGGCAGGGCAGGTTGACCACACATCAGCTGTGCTCAGTGAATGTCTCAGCTGGTTTAGGTATTTGGTTGAGATTCTCACCCTGGTTACTGCAGACCTCCTGGGAGGCAGACAGGCTGTAAAGTGTGGGAGAGTATTGGGCTCTCTGATATAGCCTGGGTGGAAAAGCAGACCAGAAGCTACTTAAACTTTGTTAATGAATGACAAAAAATTATTGCTTTGGGGTTAGGATGAATTTGGAAAAATAAAGACAGATGGGAAATTTTCAGTTAGATGTGAGTTTCAAAAGAAGAATATATAATCAGTAACCATGTTGTAATGTCCTTTGATAATTTAATCTGTTTTGAAGAATATGTTTTTGTAGTCATTTTTTTTTTTTGAGAATACATAACTTGTGGCTATGAATTGAACTTTGTTCTTAACTAAAAAATGTCTAAGGTAGTATTAAAATCTAAAAGAAACAAAAGTTTTTGGAGGCTTTCTTCATTCATCAAGTGTGTGTGTGTGTGTGTGTGTGTGTGTGTGTGTGTGTGTGTATCCCCATTTTTGTCTGTTCCAGATAATAATGCTTGCTCCTTCAGAGATAGGCCTGCTAAGAGACTAACATTGACTTCAGACATGCCACCCTCAACCCTCCCCCCAATTCTTGACCTGTCCCAGCTGGTCTTTGGTAGTTCATGGTGCTGAACCTGGGAAGAAGTGTTCAGGCTTCTTTCCTCACACCCTCGCATCTATAGATGTCTGTATATTTTTTTATGTGTATAAGAAAGCTCAGTTGACAAGAGAAACAGTGAAGTTTGTCTTGTCACAAAATACGTGACTGGCACAGGAAGGTGGTGGTCAATTAAAGATTTACTGTGTGATAGTTTAGATGTCAGCTTGATTAGGCAGTAGAGTGCCCAGGTACTCAGTTAAAACTTTTTCTAAGTGTGTCTGGGGTGATGTTTCTGAAACAAATTAGTGTTTGAAACACTGAAATAAAAGAAATAATTCAAATTTTGTTCCACAATGTGGATTGGAATTAACCAATGTGTTAAAGGTCTTATTTTTTTTTCACTGCCTTTCCTTTGTCTCTGTCTTTAGATAAAACTGACCAATACAGGATAGCAAAACAGATAAAGAGCCCTTGAATATTATAATGATTAATGAGGAAGAGGCAGAGCACAACAAGATTGAATGACTAAATCTATCTTAGTAGATGTGGATTTTGTGACAGTTTACCTTTATATGAAAGGGCTCATGGTATCTATTTTTTTTTAAATTTATTTTGTGTATTTTAAAGTATCTGAATAACCTCAGGGTAACAACTTTTACTGTGATATTTGAGCTGACTATGAGTTCCATTAGGAAAGGTAGTCTATGACCATCAAAAACGATCATTTACCACTTGCAAGAAAGGAATCCATCAAGTATTACTAGTTACGTGATGAGAAGTTCTGAAGATAATACAGTCCTGAATACAAAAAGATACCTGTAAAATGCCTGAGGCTTTACCTCAGAATTCATGCCCTAAAATGTCATCACATTTCCTTTAATGGTGCTATGTCAAATATGTTTACCTTGCTTTCATCAATCACTCAGTATCTCTTATTTCACCCTTACAAACATGCACATCAGGACATATTATGAGCAAAATGATAACTGAAAATTTATTTGGAGATCTGGAGTCAAATTATCAACAGATTACCCATTCTCCTTATTTGGATGCTAGTTATCAATTTTAGTAAGATTTTCTTCAATCTTTGATTTAGTAATTTTTATATTACTGAAAGAATAGGAGAGAAGTCACATCATTATCTTACTCTTAAAACAAAATGTATGACTATTATGAGAATATAAAATATTAAAAATTAAGAATAAATATTAAAAATATAGAAGTGTGATATATTCTTACTATAGCTCTAAGTATCTCAAACACTAGATAATATCTAAGTACTGCATAGTTACCTTAACTATAAATAGATACTATAAATAATCTTTTCAGAATTTCTCTAATAGAGGTATAAAAAGTTAAAGTTTATTAATTCATTAACTTCTGGTACCACATTTTAGATCTGTTGCAATTGTATGCTTAAAATTAATGAGCCAATTAATTAAGGCTGTGTAAAATAGCTTAATACATCTGAAATTAAGATGGATGTTTTAGCTGCTGATCATAATTTTGTATACCAAATGGTTGGGTATAGACTCCAGTATTAAGGAAGAAAATAATTATAACTTCATGAATTGATAAAGTAAATCAAAACAAGTACTTCTTTATTTCAGCAAAAATAATAATTAAATATAAAATAAAGTCAATATAAAGAGAAAAATCTAAAATTTGGACTAGAATCTACTTAATTACTAATAGAAGTGGGTGAATTTTTGGCAGACATTATCTATAGATCCTCTTTTCTTAGTTATAACACAATAGTTTGTTAGCATGCCAATAACGTCTTAACATTAAACTATTTACTAATTTGTGAATTATATGAACAATTGTTTTAGATATTTGCTTCATTTGGCCAGGTAAAAAATTCAGTGCATAGTATAAATTGCAGATATTATAAGAAGGTATTACATTATGTGACAAGCTGGTAACTATCTGGAAGTAAAAATTGGGGCCACATAAATATAAATAACAGTATAAATATAGCAATATAAATATAACAATATAAATAAATATAACAATATAAAGAAGTATGCCTATACCTTCATTATTTGTCCCTAAAAGTAGATAAATGACACTTGGTGAACAATGTCCCTACAGGTAGTATGAAGAATGTACATATGCAAAGAGCTTATAGTTCATTTTCTTAATCTTGGGTGCCTTTCAATTAAAATAATATTTCATTGTACATTATTAAGTGAGATAAAGTTTCATATATTCATAATATGACTATCTTGTGAACTCATGGAATTCCAGCACACTTAAATATCTGAACTACATTTTAGAGTCTTACAACAAAAATTATAAAGGAAAAAAAGGTCTTATAATGAGCAGTCTTTATTTCTTTTGGAATAAGAGCAATGTGAACCAAAGGCCAGAATCTATTGACTCTGAATATGCATTATTCATAGGATTTTCATGCAGTCAATGTTTTCATTAAGTACCTGGTTATAGGCATATAACATTTTAGGAAATGAAAATATTATTAGACAAATATTTAAATAAAACTGATAAATGTCAAGAAAGAAAGCATAGAAGTATTTGATATTAGAGTATTTATTCTAGGTTTATGCCCCATTAAGAAACGTGTGATACTTGGGAAACTTACAAAGAACAAAAAACATTTTTTGCTGTTCTGGAGAAGTTCAAGGCATCATTGGTTCATTGGCAGACTGACTTCCCCCTACTAGCAGTCAAAAATTGCAAATATTTGTATGGCTAGGAATTTTCTATCCCACTCCTCTTTCCATGATGGGATTTGGTTTGTCGTGGGTTGAACTGGTCTTTGTGGATCCTTTCACAACTGATAAGAGTTCATATGCAGCTGTCCTGCTCTGTCCAGAACACACTATTTCTTTGTGGACACTCAATACTTCTGAGTCTTAGTCTCTTTTCACTCTTATTTCCACAATTATCTCAGAGTCTTGGAAGGAAATAGTGGAATAAATACACTCCTAGTGTTGAAGATTCCCAAGCTCTTATTTTCTGTGCATTGTCCAGTTTTAGGTTACTGTCTTTTTTTTATTAGATATTTTCTTTATTTACATGTCATACGATATCCCCTTTTCCAGGTTTGCCTCTGAAAAATAAAATAAAATAAAATAAAATAAAAACAAAAAACAAGAAAAACACCCTGTTCCCTCCCCCCTCCCCCTGCTCACCAACCCACCCTCTCACACTTCCTGGCCCTGGCATTCACCTACACTGGTGCATAGAACCTTCACAGGGCCAAGGGCCTCTCCTGCCCTTGATGAACAACTAGGCCTTCGTCTGCTATACATATGCTGCTGGAGCCATGGGTCCCACCATGTTTACTCTGTGGTTGGTTGTTTAGTCCTTGGGAGCTCTGAGGGTACTAGTTAGTTCATATTGTTGTTCATCCTAAGGGACTGCAAACCCTTCAACTCCTTGGGTCCTTTTTCTAGCTCCTTCATTGGGGACCCTGTGCTCAGTCCAACAGATGGCTGTGAGCTGTTTACTCTTGTATTACTCAGGCACTGTCAGAGCCTCCAAGGAGACAGCTATATCAAGCTCCTGTCAACCAACACTTGCTGGAATCCACAATAGTGTCTGGATTTGATGATTGAATATGAGAAGGATTCCCAGGTGGAGCAGTCTCTGGATTGTCCTTCCTTCAGTCTCTGCTCCATAGTTTGTCTCTGTAACTCCTTCCATGTGTATTTTGTTCCCCCTTTTAAGAAGGAACGAAGTATCCACACTTTGGTCTTCCTTCGTCTTGAGTTTCTCATAGATTGTACTTTGTGTATTCCAATCTTCTGGACTAATAATCACTTATCAGAGAGTGCATACCATGTGTGTTCTTTTGGGTTACCTCACTCAGGATGATATTTTCCAGATCCATCCATTTCCCTAAGAATTTCATAAATTCACTGTTTTTAATAGCTGAGTAGTATTCCTTTGTGAAGATGTACCACAATTTCTGTATCCATTCCTCTGTTGAGGGACATCTGGGTTGTTTCCAGTTTCTGGCTGTTATTAATAAGGCTGCTATGAACATGGTGGAGCATGTGCCCTCATTACATGTTGGAGCATCTTCTGGGTATATGCTCAGGAGTGGTATAGCTGGGTCCTCTGGTAGTACCATGTCCAATTTCAGGAGGAACCACCAAACTGATTTCCAGAGTGGTTGTACCAGTTTGCAATCCCACCAGCAATGAAGGAATGTTCCTCTTTATCTACAACCTCTCCAGCATCTTCTGTCACCTGAGTTTTTTATCCTTGCCATTCTGACTGGTGTGAGGTGGAATCTCAGGGTTGTTTTCATTTTCATTTCTGTGATAAATAAGGATATTGAACATTTCTTTAGGTGCCATTAGGTATTCCTCAGTTGAGAATTCTTTGTTTAGCTCTGTAACCCATTTTTTAATAGGGTTATTTGGTTCTCTGGAGTCTAACTTCTTGAGTTCTTTGTGTATATGGGATATTAGCCCTCTATCAGATAAAGGATTGTTAAAGATATTTTACCAATTTGTTGGTTGCCATTTTGTCCTATTGACAGTGTCTTTTGCCTTTTGTCTTTTTGCTTTGTAATTTTATGAGGTCCCATTTGTCAATTCTTGATCTTAGAGCATAAGCTATTGGTGTTCTGTTCAGGAAATTTTCCCCTGTGCCCATGTGCTCGAGGCTCTTTCCCACTTTCTTTTCTAATAGTTTCAGTGTATCTGGTTTTATATGGAGGTCCCTGATCCACTTGTACTTGATTTTGTACAAGGAGATAGAAATGGATCAATTTGCATTCTTCTATATGCTAACCGCCAGTTGAGCCAGCACCATTTGTTGAAAATGCTGTCTTTTTTCCAGTGGATGGATTTAGCTCTTTTGTCAAAGATCAAGTGACCATAGGTGTGTGGGTTCATTTATGGATCTTCAATTCTATTCCATGGATCCACCTACCTGTCACTGTACAAATACCAGGCAGTTTTTATCACAATTGCTCTGTAGTACAGCTTCAGGTCTGGGATGGTGATTCTACCATAGGTTCTTTCATTGTTGAGAAGAGTTTTTCCGCTATCCTAGGTTTTTTGTTATTCCAGATGAACTTGCAAATTGTTCTTTCTAAGTTTGTGAAGAATTGAGTTGGAATTTTGATGGGGATTGCATTGAATCTGTAGATTGCTTTCAGCAAGATGGCTATTTTTACTATATTAATCCTGCCAATCCACGAGCATAGGAGATCTTTCCATCTTCTGAGATCTTCTTCAATTTCATTCTTCAGAGACTTGACGTTCTTGTCATACGGATCTTTTACTTGCTTAGTTAGAGTCACATCAAGGTATTTTATATTATTTGTGATTATTGTGAAAGCTGTTGTTTACCTAATTTCTTTCTCAGCCTGTTTATCCTTTGTGTAGAGGAAGGCCACTGATTTGCTTGAGTTAATTTTATATCCAGCTACTTTCCTGAAGTTGTTTATCAGGTTTAGGAGCTCTCTGGTGGAATTTTTGGGGTCACTTAAGTATACTATCATATCATCAGCATTTTTTATTGGTTATTTCATTTATTTACATTTCAAATATTGGTTCCCTTTTTGGTTTCCCCTCTGAAAACTCTACATCCTATCCCCCTTCCTCTTTACCTGTATGAGGATACTCCCCCACCCTTCCACCCAAACCTGACTCACAACTCTAGTATTCCCCTATGTTGGGGCATCAAACCTCCACAGGACCAAGGGCCTCCCCTTCCATTGATGCCAGATAAGGCAATCCTTTGCTACATATGTATAGTCAACCCATGACCACCAGCCAAGGTAGGTACCTCGAATGGTAGTCTGGGAAATAAAGCACAAGGATGAGAGAAGAATGGAGTCAAGACAAAGTTCTCGTCAAAGCTCAACTTTATTAAAAAGCAGCAGGCTTATAAAAGCAAAAATCATAAGCCCAACCCCTAGACATGAATGATAATGTAAATCACTTCAAGCCAGCAGCCAATGGCATAAGTTTCCATTTCTCAGCACAGGTCTCTCCTATCAAGCCAAAATCAGAACTCCAAACATGAGAGTGGTATGCTCCCACCAAGTGCTGTGATAGCAAAAATAGCTGATGCAGCAACTCCTATTATGCAAGTCAGAGCAGAACCTCCACACATGGGTCTCTCCATGTGTATTCTTTGGTTGGTAGTTTAGTACTTGGGAGCTCTTGCGTGTCTGGTTGGTTGATATTGTTGTTCTTCCTATAGGGTTGTAAACCCCTTCATCTCCTTCAGTCTTTCTCCTAGCTCCTCCATTGGGGTCCCTGGCTGTGAACATCTGCCTCTGTGTTGGTCAGACTCTGGCAGAGTCTCTCAGGAGACAGCCACACCAGACTCCTTTCAGCAAGCGCTGCTTGGCATCAACAATAGTGTCTGAGTTTGGAGTCTGCAGATGGGATGGATCCCTAGGTGGGGCAGCCTCTGGGACAGGAAATTGAATGGAGCTGTATAGCACTTGGGGATGGAGAACTGGGTATAGCCACTAGAAAGTCCCAGATTCCAGGAAAGCAAGAAGCTCCCAGGACCTAAAGGGGATGACATTAGCTGAAATACCCAACAAAGAGGAAAGAAAACCTTTAGAGACCATATCCAGAGATTAGCCATGGCCCCCAGTTGAGGGATAGGGCCACCTACACATCTCAAAAATATTAACCCAGAATTGTTCCTCTCTAAAGGAAATGCAAGGACAAGTGTGGAGCAGAGATTGTAGTTACTGTCTTCATCATCAATTACTATAAACAGCATCTTTTCAGATGAGTGTTGAAGCATGTATTGATCTATGAGAAAGATTATGTCATTAGAAATCAATTTAGTATGATACCCATTTAACAAAAAAAGAGTAATAGTTTCCCCTATAGGGCCTATGACCTTTAATATCTAAGTTTTGGTCCAGTATTGGTGCCAGGTCTGATTTCATTTTGTAGAACGTATCTTAAATCCAATCAGAAACTGGTTGGTTATTCCCATGATGTTTATGACATTATTGTACCAGTGGGCACATCTTGTCAGGAAAATCATTACTGAAGCTCACAGGAATTGCAGCTGTGTAAGATTAGTGGTTACTTTTCTTCTATACACTACATACTATAAAGCTAACCATAAGGGATGAGGGTCCCAGGTCAGTAAAAGCATGATTTCTCCATGTTCAGTGACTCAAGTATGTAGTTTCTTCAACAATAGTGGGCTCTGATAAATTTATATAGAATAACTACTATTGATGATAAATATGTTTTTTTTTTTGCAGGTCGATATTTGATGTCACTGGCTCAAAACTCATAAGATGTAACCTACTCCTAGTACTGGGATTTTTATTTATTATTCTTAGGTATCTAGTAGGGAAATTTTTCACTCTTGTAGAGTGGCTCCATCTCAATTCTTTTTATGTATAAATATATAAATACACACATATGTATTTCATATGAAACATATTCACATTACATTATTTTATGTGTATGGTGTGTCTTTTAGGTACATTTACAGTAGGAAATCTCCTTATGACTATTTAGAAAGGTCTTTAGCTTTTACTTTCAAAAGCATTATAAAAGCACTGATGTATTTGTACAGAAAGAACTTATTTATGAGGAAAAATGATGAATACACTTTGGAACATGTATATAAGAATCATTAGTGGCACATAGGTAAATGTGTCAGGTGGGGGATTACAAACACATATGCTTTGTACATATGGCTGAATAGAAAAGAGACTTTATTGTTTCTATCTGGAAATACATTATGAAAGTGTGCCTTTTCACTAAAATTATATATGTTTCTCATCTGCGTTTAATAGATTTTAAGAACCAGAAGTGATGAGTGACTCTAAGAGCACACTATCTTGCAGACACAAGACTGATGTTACACACAGAAATTTACAGAGGCTCTGGCATCACACATAACACCTGCACAGGTTCAAGTCACAGATTTATTTCCTGTCTATTCATTACTGTATTTTCACTTATAGGACCCAGCCACCTTCAGGGTAAGCAGATAAAACCTTAATAATTCTATATTTCCTTTTTCATTCTCCAATTACTTCATCAATATCTTTTGCTCTTGCTATTTCTCTACTTCCTTGCTACTACTTTGCTGAAGGCAAGGTGGGTACATTTGTTTTATATGTACACTACACAAATGAATCTATCCAGCACAACAGTTGCAGATGGAAATCCTGCATGCCTCAATCTTAATTAGCAGTATTATCAAGAATAGGCAAGAGGGAATATTTCTTAATTGTACAAATTATATAGAAGGAATACAACTCCTAAGCAACTGAAATATCTGAAAATGACTAACAACATTTAGTTAAGATTAAATTGTAAAGGTAAAATTCCAACTGCTTTCTCTCTCTCTCTCTCTCTCTCTCTCTCTCTCTCTCTCTGTGTGTGTGTGTGTGTGTGTGTATGCATGTGTGTGTGTGTAATACATATTTGTCATTCTATGGGACAATAGTCTCTCTCTCTGTGTGTGTGTGTGTGTGTATGCATGTGTGTGTGTGTAATACATATTTGTCATTCTATGGGACAATAGTGTTCAAGACTCTGTACTGGAATTTGTATTTTTCGTAATTGAGACAAGTGAACCCAGGGGAAATACCAAAAGTCTTAGGTTCATATTTTCTATAATTTAATTCCTTAGACCTATGCAAAAAAATTAGTCTTTATGATTGCCTGGTGTTTGATTGATGCAAACATTACTTTTACAAAGTTTGCTGTCAAGACAATGAATATTCTTTCATAAAATAAAGTATTAAAATCTATAGCAATATGGGTGTTCTCTTCTTAAATCAAATGGTAGCAATACTATAAAGATATTTCACATCCATAAAAAGATGAAAATTATGCTTGAGTCACTTGATATTCTAAAATGTGGAATTTAGCTTGCAGATAAGATCCTTTTAATTCAAGCCATGGAAACTGTTACACAGAATCAAAGCCTAATATCTGAAATTCCCTTTCCATTATTGGCTGAGGGTTTTTTTCCCCAGCAGAGGTAAGCCTGTGAGACTAACAACCTTAGTGCAGGATTCATCTTTCCTTCTGGACGATGGTTTACAGAGTGATTTACCTCCAGCTGCAAACATGAAAGGAAATTGAACCACAAAGTGTCGAAAGTTAGACTTGGGCTAGGATTAGTGACAATTTAATAAGGTTATCCTTTCTCCTGCTTCACAGGTATCTTCATGATTCTGCTGCAGTAACTTCAGAAGAAATGAGTTACCCAGTGAAAAAATATATTGGGCAAATTACAGGTGACCCTTAACACTTTTGTTCTCAATATTGGCTACTATTTGATGTAGTTAATCCTAGACTTGTCCTAAAGTCCTAAAATTTTCATGATACAGATTTGGCAGGGATTTTCCTTCCATTACCACCTTCCACTGAAGGTGCCATCGTAACATTTAGGAGATACTAAGGCTTAGAAGTTGGGGAAGAGTGCTTGAAACTGAAATATTTGAATAATGTGCATATTTCCACACAGTTAAAATTTAAGAAAATTAAATACATAATGATATAAAATATTTCATTTTAAAGAACAGTTGTCTTTGGAGAATAGAGGAGAAATATTTCACAAATTATGTATACTAAACTACTCATGATACCATCGTGCAAACAGTCCAAATCCTTCCTCATTTGTACTGTTGGTTCACAGCTTTCCTCATCACTACCAGTATCCAGATAAATTTCTAGAAAACACAGAGAAACATTTTTGTTTCTTGGTGTATTCCTGCGAACTGAAAACTAAAACATAGCTAGAAGAGATCTGTTTTATCTTTTGGTTCTCATGAATTTTTTAGAGAAAGAAAATGAGTAACTTGAGGCATCATTCATAAGCTACAAATTCAGGAAGCATATACATTGAATTTTCTAGCTGAAATTTAATATTTATTAATATAACTCAAAGGATATTTGATATCTCAATTCTTATTCTCTGACTACATTATAATTATTAAAATATGAGTATCAAGTTACCTCCCATTATTGGGGTCTATGGAGCAAGGTTGTTGCTTAATTATGATTAAATAATCTTTCATTTAATAGTTGTGGTGGTTTGAATATGTTTGGCCCAGGAAGTGTCACTATTAGGAGGTGTGGCCTTGTTGGAGAAGGTGTGCCCTTGCTGGAGGAGGTGTGGCACTGTGAGGATGGGCCTTGAGATCCTTCTTCTAGCTTCCTGAAAGCCAGCCTTCTCCTGTCTGCTTCAGAACAATATATAAATCTCTCTGCTTCCAGTATCATGGTTCCTGACTTGATGATAATGGGCCAAACCTCTGAATCTGTAAGCTAGTCCCAATAAAACATTGCCCTTTATAAGAGTTGTGTTGGTCATGGTGTCTCTCTTCACAGCAATGAAAATCCAAACTAAGACAATAGTGTTGTGAAGCCTGTTTATAACACAAACAAACAATCAAACAAACATCTCTAGCCATGTGGCTAAATATAGAACTGATAAGAAGTGTACATTTCCAGAAAGCAGAGAAATAAATGAAAGCCATCAGAGTACCCAAGGCCTAGAGCTCCATACAAAAGACATTTATTTTGCTCATTTTATTACTATGAATTGTGGATAATTTTATTAAAAGGATTTATATAAAGCATCTTCCTTATATATAAATACCAGAAGCCCATAAATCTGTAGCAACATTTCTAAATTTTATAAAAGATTATTTCTAGAAGTTTTTAGATGATTAACTTTCAAACTAATTCTGTTAAGACTGAGCAATTAAATTGCACAAAATAATTACTAATCATTTCTATCATACTCTTTAATGGTGAGATAAAGTAAATGACACATGAACTTTTTGAATACCATCTCAAGATGAACAGATAATGAAGAAGTGGTTTGTACACAATAAAATATTATTTAGCTATTAAAAGTGAAATTATGAAATTTGAAACTGAATGAATACAGTCGGAAATGATCATTCCATATGTGGCAACCCACATTCAAAATGGAAAATATTGCATGTCTTCTCTTGTATGCAGATTTTAGCTTTTATGATTTAGATACTTATGTTTTGATCCAAAAAGCCCAAGAGGATTGATAGCTATTCAGAAGCTAGGGAGAGAAGGGCATCATTCAAAGAAAGAGCAATAGAATATAGTGTTATAAACAGATAGAGGGAAAACTAGAATAGGATGATTAAGTGGGGAGGTCAGAGTAAAGGAAGGAATAGAGGGAGGGACACTAAATACTAAAGCTCTTTAGAAAAAACATATGGAAACCTATTACTGAAAATGTTTCCAAAGGCATAGTTACATACACAAGGGATTTAAATAGTCACTATGTAATGGGGGAGACAATGTCCCAACTAGAGATCTTATGTTACCAAGTAGAATTTTCAGTTTCAGGACCAGGGTATATCTATTGGCCAAAGGAGTACTGCAAACTTCTCCACATCCAAACATCAGAGAATATAGCCAAGGCTATTGGCCACTCTCCACAACTTGATTACTGACAACATTTACATATGCTATCTAACAATGAAGACAATGAGCTGATGCCTAACTAGAATCTTACTCTTACAGACTAGCATTCATGGTGCTCTTACAGTTACCAAAACAAAAATGATGTAGTCGTCAATATTATCTATATCTAAATCCTATGACTTACTACATAAACTTTCCTGTAATGTATAACACTCTAAAAGTGACACAAAGGTAATGGGAGTAACCAATCTCTATTTTGATTGGATTTAAGGCCTGTTTAGTAAGATGAAATCCATATCAGACATTGCTACACCATTCAAGATCTTGATAATAGATAGTTCATGGGCCTCAGAGGAAAATCTACTACTATTATTCTGCTAAAAGAACACAGAAACAAAATGACTTCTAATGACCTATTGTTGTTCACATAGAATATAACATTGTTCAACTCTCATGAGAGAAGCTTCTTATTGCAGTAAATGGCAACACAGAAACCCAAACTGGAAATTGTGCAGACTGAGAGACATTGGAGCATTCAGCACTAAATAAAAGGTCTTAGTCAAGCCCATTCCTCCTAGGCTCAGGGAACCTATATAGAAATGGAAGCAGCACGTTTGTGAGAGCCAGAGGTTTTGCATTACTCCAAGGAAAGATCTTTTCTCAAACACAACCTGATGGGTACACATATGAAAGTAATGAGACTGACAGTAAGCATAAGACTGTACAGATTCAATGAGACAGAAATCTCACCCCTGAAAATTGGGAATTAATCCCATCCCTAACCAAGGTGCTATTTGCAATTGACATCTTCAATTTCTCTAATGGAATGTCACTAGGTGAATCAACCACAATTCAGGACAGTCTCCACGCTCAGGAATGGTTGGATAACATGAAACAAACTCTATGTTTTGTTTTTGTGTTTTTTGTTAGTTGGGTAGTAAGGTAGGGAGCATCTGAAAGGAGTTAGGGGAGGTAGAGTCTACGATCAAAATATATTGTATTGAAATTTAAGTTGAAAAAGCAAGATAATTGAAATTCCAACTGAGTTTTTAGGAAAAAGAAAACCAAAATATTATAAGCAACACTTAGTGGCCATCTCAAATATCTTCATTTGTCAGAACAAAGTCTTTGTACAAAGTTAGTTGATCATACATATCATGGAGTCTTTATTCTCTACAGAATTGGAAACAATAAAAAATGTAAATCTTAATATCCAACAAATTCATTGAATTTTATTCCAATTAATTTCTGGCTTTATCGAGTAAATATCTGGCAATTGCTTACTTAGAATATTTAAAACTTCAAAAGAGGAACAAAACACACTTCAGCTCTTAACAATAACAAAATTTTATTTATTATGTTGGAAGACAATG
Organism: Mastomys coucha; assembly: GCF_008632895.1. Classification (NCBI taxonomy): domain Eukaryota; kingdom Metazoa; phylum Chordata; class Mammalia; order Rodentia; family Muridae; genus Mastomys; species Mastomys coucha. The sequence continues at coordinate 82,970,091 of NW_022196912.1, read as the reverse complement.
GCCATGTTTCTGAGTTTTATGTGAGCATATATGTAGAATGAGGTTGGTTATGCTTAGCCTTGGTGGTTTCTGAAATCATCTTGCTCACGAAACAGGGAGGATAGCACCTTGAAATATAGTGGAGTGGATGTTCCTGGCAACTGAGGTCAACTGCTTTATATCTCAGTTCAAAAGTTGACATCTGTTGTTTATGCTGAAACAATTCTTATTCTCTGAGAGTCGCAGGCTTGGGTTGTAGTGAATGAATCCACCTGTCATACACTAAAGCCAAATTTTACTGCCTTTCTAATTTACTCAGCAGTATTTTCTGGTGGACACTCTACAACTTATCACACAGATCTTTCCTGGGAAGTCCATAAAGAAGAGCAAATTGGGCTCAGGGCTTAAACCATTTTATTTTATCATTTCCTATACACATTTGTTCAATAGATCAACATTTCTCACTTTATTCTCCAATTTGGGCTCAAGAAATTCTTTGTAATTCATGAGAACTGAGAGTAGATATTCCAAAGGTGCTGAGCAGTAAGTACATTGTTGGCTATGTCCTATTTGTATAAATAATTATTTATTTTTTGTATGGTCTCTTCATTCTTTCATGTATTATTTTAGCTTTGTTTCCTCCTGTTACTTGCATCTTAAAATTTTTGAAATGTTCATATATATTGTACTGGCTGGTTTTGTGTGTCAATTTGACACAGGCTGGAGCTATCACAGAGAAGGGAGCTTCAGTTGGGAAAGTGCCTCCATGAGACCCAGCTCTGGGGCATTTTCTCAATTAGTGAGATAGGGGGTAGGGCCCCTTGTGGGTGGTGTCATCCCTGGGCTGGAAGTCTTGGGTTCTTTAAGAGAGCAGGCTGAGCAAGCCAGGGGAAGTAAGCCTGTAAGGAACATCTCTCCATGGCCTCTGCATCAGCTCCTGCTTCCTGACCTGCTTGAGTTCCA
>NW_022196912.1:82910022-82968557 GCF_008632895.1 Mastomys coucha | reverse complement strand
TGTACCTTGTGCTGCAGCAGGACTTGGTAATGTGTAAGAGTTACCCAGGTGGTACTGGTTTTGAAGGCCTGAAGGAGTCATGAAGAGCAGCTGAGGCTCAGCACAGTGAAAGGCCATGGAAGGCCATTGGTGAAGGTGCAGCCTCAGTTGCAATTGATGGCCCAGGACTGAAGGGGTCATGCAAAGGAGTTGAGGCTTGGCACCATGAAGAGAACCTATGAGAGGCTATTGGTGAAGCCTAGTTACAGCAGAAGACAGTGTTTTAGAGATGCCAGTACCAGGAATGACCACCAAGAACAGCAGCAGCAGTGGAGTACAGGCTTTTGGAGCCTAGAAGACAAGGTGTGTGCTACAAAGGGCCGAGCTGGAGAAGTGACCCAAGCCCTTGGAGGAATCCAGAAGATTGTGAGTGGATCCCAGACATTGGATGGTTGGGTTGAGGCTTAATAGTGATGTGTTTGTGTGTCAAGGGGTCAATTGTAGTGGATGGTTTTGTGTGTCAACTTGACACAGGCTGGAGTTATCACAGAGAAGAGAGCTTCAGTTGGGGAAGTGTCTCCATGAGACCCAGCTGTGGGGCATTTTCTCAATTACTGATCAAGGGGGTGGGGCTCCTTGTGGGTGGTGTCACCCCTGGGCTGGACGTCTTGGGTTCTATAAGAGAGCAGACTGAGCAAACCAGGGGAAGCAAACCAGTAAGGAACATCACTCCATAGCCTCTCCATCAGCCCCTGCTTCCTGACCTGCTTGAGTTCCAGTCCTGACTTCCTTTGTGATAAACAGCAATGTAGAAATAAGCTAAATAAACCCTTTCCTACCCAAATTGCTTCTTGGTCATGATGTTTGTGCAGGAATAGAAACCCTGATTAAGACACATATATACAATGTATCTTGATCCTATCCACACCCAACTTCTCTCATTCCCAACCTTATGCCTCTCTCTCAACATCTTCTGTCACGTTTTCTTTCTGTTGTATATGTGTCTGCATAGACTAGAACAATTTTGCATTTAAACTCATCCAAGGTCCTTCATCCTCATCAATGAATTAAATGTTATGAGTTTCAAGATTTTCTATTCTGAAAGACTATGGTCAAGGATTTCCACATGATTACAACTTTCTGCTGCACTGGATGAGGGAGTTACACTTACTCGATGACATGGTTACTTACAACACATGTTGTGTTTGGGGATGAAACACTCTCTTTACCTGTGTATTCATCACAATGAAGACCTATTATGATATATGTTTGCCATGCTTAAAACTTTCAATTGGCTTGGTTGTTTTCCTTTATTACTTTCCCTAGAAACCAGTGTAAGTATCACTTGCATTCGACTGTGAAAATAGAGTTGTCATGGTTGGAATCAGAACTTTGATTGACATGTGTTGCCTTACATCATGAGGATAGATGCCTGTGTACAAAACAAGCATGTTTCCAATAGTGGTTTCATTGTAAAAATGGCACATGCATTTGAAGGCTAAAAGCAATATACACTGGAAAGTGCTGTTGATTGAAATTATATTGAATTTTACCTTCTTTAATAGAGTGCTGTTTTTGTCTGGAAACATTCACCTTCTGTCCCCAGAAATATAAAATTCCTCAAGGAATCCTCACTCAGACCAAAGTCTGGTCCTTGGCCATGCTGATGACTTACTGACGATCTGCTGTGAAGGCCAGTGTTGGATATGTGTTCTTAAGGACACATTCAAGGATACCTTTACATTTATTTACTGCTAAATATTTCAACATGGACACTATCTGATAATATAATACTGTCTTAAGTAAATGTGGTGGTTTTTGTTTTCAAAACAAGACAGTTCATTTGAAAGCAGATTTGCTGTTGTGAAAAAAAATGCTATGATGCAGCAAGTGTGCCTCTCTATCTGGTAGGAACATACGCTAGAACTGTCTCTTCCTATGGGTGAAAGGCTAGTGAAATCTTTTTATGAAGTTTAGAATTAGTGGTTGTTAAAAAAAAATTTATCATTAGCAATTTGCCATGACAATATTTAAAGCACAGATTCTGGCCAATGCTCTCAACAATTTCCTTCCTTTCTTCCTTCTTTCCTTCCTTCTTTCCTTCCTTCCTTTCTTCCTTCCTTCTTTCCTTCTTTCCTTCCTTCTTTCCTTCTTTCATTCCTTTCTTCCTTTCTTTCATTTTCTGGGTTAGAGAGCAGTAGCAATAATTTTAATACAATGATAATCATGCAACTATATGCCTTATGTGATTTTATTTTTTTGTAATTTTCAGTTTATTATAGCTATGAAATAGTTATATTTCATGAAATATGTGAGTCTCCTTAAAAAATTCTACTTTAGGTGTCTAGAACGGTTTTGAGTTATCATGCATAATATCATACATGCCTACTGTTATCCACAAGTACCTATCTTTAGGTAAATACCCACTTGGGCTTGCCTTTGTTATCTTGATTTTGGCTATTTATTGTACTTTTTTTTAACTTGGTATGCATTTGTTCTTTCTGAAGACAGTTAAACCTTTGCCTGCATGCTTCAGGGTTTATATCATCTCAGCAGTGAATGCTTTCTTCTTTGAAATCTGAACTAAATGTAAATATTCATTAACTATTCCTGGGGCATCTTCTAAATTCTTGGCATCACCTCATATCCTGAGTTTTAGTCTACTTCTGTACCCATTTGTTTAAGAAGGACAAGATGACTTGAAATTTAAGAATACTTGAGTAAGAAAAAAAAGGCCTGTATTCAGGGTTTGAGCAAGTTTGTAAACACAGTATGTCTTTTCACAGACTTCTCTGCTCTCTCCTCAAGGTTTCTTCACTGGATCATGTGACTTTTAGTTTCTTTGTACTTTCAAGGAAAGCTGTTACTTTCTGTTGATTTTAGCTTTCTAGCCCAATACTTTATGTCCTTCAAATTAAATTACATTAGAGGCCATAATGTAATTACTGTCTTGTAGAATCTTCATCTTGGACAGAGAACAATATAATTATAGTAGACTGAACAAGCAAGCATGTACTCAGAGGTAGAAATATGGAGGCGTGGCTTTGGCAATATTTATTCTGCCACACACCAAAAGACAAAGCAAAATAAATAACAGCGACAACGCAGTTAGATTGCTAAAGGGCACTGTATATATTTTTCTTATAATCTAAGAATACTATAAGTTATACAGTTGCATTATTATCAGTGATATATTTGGATAGTGAACATGGCTCTGGTATCAAGCACCTGAAGAGGAATAAGCACTCTCTGGTCTTGGTTCTAGGCTAACATAAGCATTCTAGCTCTACTCTCCAGAGACACATAGAGACTTTTGCATCTTGCTTCTCCCATTTAATTACTAATATCAATGTTCTACTTAGCTTCCAAGATGAGATGAGATTTGGTGCTTCGTGGTCATATGGCTTTTGTTCTCCCTTGCTTTTCTATTTTTAAAATGTTGTTTATATTTAATGGTTTATGTTGGCTCATTTAAAGCCACCTTCCACATTTTATTCCACTAAGTATGACACAGAATGTTTAAGAGGGCATGTGCTTTCTACCTTGGATAGACTCTTTAAAATGTCCCCAGATCACATCTGTATGTATCAGAACTATTTGTAAGGGCTTGGTCATACCTAACCTCAATGAATTCTGAGAATGTGGCCATCTAACTAGTAGTAAAATAATTAAGTGTATTGCGTGTTATGAAAGAAAAGAATAGGTAGAGTGGCTGTGTGATTCCTAAAATAAGTTATATGAAGTAATCAAAATAATGGATACATGGGTTTGGGCATTCAGTTATAGGGTAGCATTAACTAAGAAAGATATTGAAAGATGGAATATTTTCTATCAGTGCAAGAGAAACACAGTGTTATGAAAAGTCAGTCAGTCTTTCCCAGAGATAGTGAAAAGAGAGCATGTTCCTGGTGACAAAATGAACATTTATATTCAAAATAAAATATATTACAATCTTATAGAGATATTACGGAAAATATTGGACCAATGTTATCTTTGAGGATATGAAGTCCTGGTTTTGAGCTCTTATTCCCAGAAACATCAATGATGTGATTAAAAACAGGCTGCTTAATTTCTCTGTTTTCTTGGGTTCAAAATACAAATAGTACTTCTCTACTTCATGCCTTTCTGTTGGGAGGTATATGAAGTGCATGTGTTTGTGTGTATATGTGTGTGTGTGTGTGTGTGTGTTTGTGTGTGTGTATGTGTGTGTGTGTATGCTCCTCCTCTACCTATGTGGGCATATGGAGTGAGAACCTGACTTTTGATGTCTTGCTCATTGCCCTCCTTCTTATTTTTATACTAACATAATAATTTATCAGAATACATTATATTAATGGTTTATCACATGGTCTATTTGGCTTTATTTACTAGTTAAAACCCATATTGCTAATGTTTAGTTAATTTGTCCCTTTTGAGATTTGAAAGTGATTTTATTATTTGCCATGTGGTTCCTGATTTATTGTGCACATATTGGAGACAAGGTATATCACTGAGCCTAGCCAGACCTGTAATTTTGTGTGGTAGACTCACTCAGGTCCACATGCTTGGACAGTATGCAATTTGTCCACTGAAGTGTCTCCCAATTCTCCTGCTTTATAACTTCTATTGATTTGTGGATTATCTTGATGACTTGATGATTCAGCAGGCAAATCTTTTTATAACTTCAGAATGATACAGCTTTTACGAAATAGGTATTCTGTAGCTAACTTTAGCCACAGTATCTGAATTACATTAAACATTATCTCCTTAGGGCTGAATATTTGCTTACCATTTTGATATTTGATCTAAATGCAAAATGTTACTAAAGTGAAACTGTTTAGTGTTTCCACCGTAGGATAAGAACAGCAACAGAGCAACAGACACTTCTTCCCATCAGTACTCCTTTGTGGGAAGTACTCAGCTCAAGTGCTCCTCTCTGTGATTTTGATTGAGGAGTTATTTTTCATTTATGTTTTCATTAGGATAAATTACATACGTCATTATTTCTAGGCAACTTCCATTGTTATCTGAATTCAATTGTTCTTCAATCAGATAATTTTATGTTAATTTAATAAATATGCAGAATATATTATAATCATAGTCTATCACATGTATCACACAGTATATTTTTCTTTTTTTAAAAAAGATAATTCAACCAATATTCTTTATTTCATTTCTGTCTTTATCATCAGGAAGTAATATTTATTTGTCATGTGGCTTCTATTTGCTTTTTGTATAAGGACTAAAATGATGAATATGGTGTCTAACATAGTCTAATATCTGACTAAATTTCTTTCAATAAAAATCATATAAATAGTATTAGATGCACTTTATTTACCATTGACTAGATGAGTATTTTATTGGAAAATTACTGGTGTAAGGACTTTGTAATCACACAAAATAGGATCATGCTATGTAGTACTTTTTGGTTTGTGGTACAATAATAAACGAGCTACATTTTATTGCTTAATAAAATTTTGAAGTTTCTCATAATTGTTAAGGCAGTGACTGTAAATGGAGTATACAGATATCAATACTTTCCTATGTTAAAGTATAGGATACATTATATTAGAAACAATTTTTTATAGAGAAGGAAAGAGAAGAGTAGTCCATGCCTGACAAATTGCACTGCTTCCTCGGTAGGCTCCACCATGTTCTGGGCTTTAGAAAATTCATACTCTTCTATTGTACTTTAATCACAGGGCAGCTACAGAATATTTCACTAGGCACACCAAGAGTAAAATATAATACCATATTATATAAATAAAGCATTACGTTTCAGTCTCATTTAACCACTGTCTCCTTAGCTACACTAATGTTAATAGCTTACAAGCTATTAAATGCCAATACTGTATCCAAAAGCCTACTTTTTGGCACCCAAGCAACTCTAGCTAGTTTCACTCTAGGTGATTTTAAATTAACACCACCTGCATGGGATTCTTTTATTAGCAAATTAGAACAAAGGAACTGAATAGAAAGCAGTAATGATGGTATGAAATGTGTAGCACGTATGGGTGTATTGACCTATTTGATGCATGCTTACCTGGTTCTAATGGCAAATTTGTGAAGTCTGCTTAATCACCAGTCCTGTCTTATTAAGGAATTGGAGTACTCATTAGAAACAGCAGCAACAGAAATAGAATCTGAGTTCAGGCTTTGATCCCAAATTGCTCCTCATTTTTATGGTTTTCTAGGTTTTGCTTTTTTCTGGGCAATTAATTTTCTATAACAGATATAAGAATCTCTCAGAGTTGACCTGCAAGCACTTAAGCAATGGGATATTCTACAATATTTCCTGAATATACTACTCTTCTGTTGCATTTCTGTTACCTCAATCGTTAATTTTTTTTTTCCTGGCCACAAAATTAATGTGAAGGGAACATTTAGATTAAGTGTTTTAAAGCATGATGATGTTGATGAGCCTCAACTATCCCAAATCCAAAATTTAGATCTTATTTTATTTTTAAAGATCTGAGTTTTAATAATATAAATAATAGAGATAGTAAAAATAAAAGAAGAATAGTTATGAAAACATTGACAAAATAAATTTTATTTTGAAAGTGAGAATAACTATCAAGGGCCTTATTGACAGTTGATGCAACACTTGATATAGGACATATTTTATGCGTACCAGGTAATTAAACACTGAAACTGTAGAGTCAGCCTTGCCTATCTCACTCAATAAAATCCAGTATTGTGGTGGAGTAGGTTCACGTGTACTTATAAGACTCAATTATGTACATCTTCTAATTATAGTTTCAGTGACCTCATTTACAGCTTGAAATAAACTACAGTGAGAATATTTTCACATGTAAAAGAAAAAAGAAAGAAAGAAAGAAAGAAAGAAAGAAAGAAAGAAAGAAAGAAAGAAAGAAAGAAAGAAAGAAAGAAAGGAAAGGAAAGGAAAGAAAAAACTACCAGGAACCTGATGGTTTGGAAATCTGGTAGTATACTTTACTAGCAAGTCATTGTAGCAACACAACATTTATAGTACACTCATCTTTTTTGGTGGGACTCAGAGTTGTCATGCTTCTACTGTGGGTAAAACATTCTGGAACCTTTTTCTATTCTCTCTCTTTCATAATATGATTATGGGTTGATCTCAATATGAAAAGAGGCCCAGGAAAGTTGAGGTCTTCAAGGATTGACGATTTGTAGGAGCATAAACTGACCTCTCTTTGTAATTCCTGCAATTCTGTTTTAGATGATCAGATGTAGTCTTAAGAAAATTAAAGTTTTGGAAAAGATTGCCATCAGAGCCAAGAGCTCCTGTTATGCTGAGGATGCAGGTATCAACCAAGAGAACTGGGCCAAGCATTATGTTTGAAAGAGTTAATAGAAGGCTGTGAGTATTCATTTCTCAGTAAAGAGTTAACTCACTAAATTTAAGATTGCTCAAATCAGTTGGTTGCCATTTGTCCTTTTGATAGTGTCCTTTGCCTTACAGAAGCTTTGCAATTTTATGAGGTCCCATTTGTCAATTCTTGATCTTAGAGCATAAGCCATTTTTGTTTCGCTCACGAAAATTTCCCCTGTGCCCATGTGTTTGAAGGTCTTCCCCACTTTCTCTTCTATTAGTTTCAGTGTATCTGGTTTTAAGTGGAGTTCCTTGATCTACTTGGACCATGCAGTTTTTGTCACTATTGCTCTGTAATACAGTTTGAAGTCAGGGATGGTGATTCCCCCAGAAGTTCTACATGTGATAAAGGGCTAGTATCCAATATATACAAAGAAATCAAGAAGTTAGACTTCAGAGAACCAAATAACCCTATTAAAAATGGGGTACAGAGCACCTAAAGAAATGTTCAGCATCTTTAGTCATCAGAGAAATGCAAATGAAAACAGCCCTGAGATTCTACCTTACACCAAATGGAATGGCTGAGTTTGAAAACTCAGGTGACAGCAGCTGCTGGTAAGGAGTGTAAAAAGAGGAATACTCCTCCATTGTTGGTGGAATCACAAACTGGTACAACCACTCTGGAAATCAGTGTGGCAGTTCCTCAGAAAATTGAACATAGTACTACCTGAGGACCCAGCTATACCACTCCTGGGCATATACCCAGAAGATGCTTCAACATATAACAAGAACAATGATCCACTATGTTCATAGCAGCCTTATTTATAATAGCCAGAAGCTGGAAAGAACCCAGATGTCCTGCAACAGAGGAATGGATACAGAAAATGTGGTACATTTATACAATGGAATACTACTCAGCTATTAAAAATGATGAATTTATGAAATTCTTAGGCAAATGGATGGAACTAGAAAATATCATCCTGAGTGAGGTAACCCAGGCAAAAATGAACTCACATAGTATGAACTCAATGATAAGTGGATATTAGCCTAAAAGGTCGGAATACCCAAGATACAATTCACAGACCACATGAAGCTCAAGAAGAAGGAACGCCAAAGTGTACATACTACAGTCCTTCTTACAAGGGGGAACAAAATAAGGGAGGAAATATAGAGACAAAGTATGGAGCATGGACTAAAGGAAAGGCCATCCAGAGACTGCCCACCTGGGGACCCATCCCACAGACAGACACCAAACCCAGATACTATTACTGATGCCAAGAAGTACATGCTGACAAGAACCTGATATAGCTTTCTCCTGAGAGGCGCTTTCAGAGCCTGGCAAATATAGAGGCAGTCGCTTGCAGACAACCATTGGACTGAGCACTGGGTCCACAATGGAAGAGTTAGAAAAAGGACTGAAGGAGCTGAAAGGGTTTGCAACAAATAGGAAGAACAACAATATCAACCAAACCCCCAGAGCTCCCAGTAGCTAAAGCAGAGTACACATGGCAGGTCCGACGGCTCCAGCCACATATGTAGCAGAGGACTGCCTTGTTGGACATCAATGGGAGGAGAGGCCCTTGTTCCTGGGAAGGCCAGGGTAGGGAGACAGGAGTAGGTGTATAGGTGCATGAACACCTTCATGGGGGAGGGAGGATGGGATAGGGGGTGTTTGGAGGGGAAACCAAGAAAGGGGATAACATTTGAAATGTAAATAAAGAAAACATCCAATAAAAAATGATTGCTCAAATTATGGTTATTTATTCTCAAGGAAGAGATGATCTCACTTCAACTTCTTGAATATAAGAATCTGTTTTATACTTGATCCTTGAATCATGCCATATGCATTATTTTATAAAAATAATTATTGGTAGACCCTTGAAGCATATTGCATGAGTTTTATGTCTGTGGGAAGGGCTTAAAATTGGGGTATTTATTTAGGTCAATACAGTGTCCTTTCTCACCAAAAGGAGCCATCCTTTTGCAACATTTCTAGCCAACACAGCTCTACTGACTTTCACTTGTTGGGAGAATTTTGTACCTGTTGTCACATATTGCTAGGCATTGTTAATACCATTTATCCTACTCTGTTGGAAACTCAGGCATCCCAGAATGCTATTCATCATTTTTTCTCTGGTTTTAAAATGCCTGCTCTTATTGCAAAAATAAGATATAACATACTTATGATATCTTTTAAAGTGTTATATGTGTTCTTTTTCCTGTTATTCAGCAAAGGAATGCTCTTATATTTATCACAGTATTGTGGTCTTCTGGGAAATCATTAAAGCAGATGTCATGGATCATTGAATCTACCCTGCTTTTTATAATGAACCATATATCATTGCAAGCCATATATAGAGAAGCCTTTTTTTGGCAGTACATATGCACACAAGAACACTTGCTTAATAGTTAAGACTCTGACTGAGTTTTGTTTCCTTAAAATTATTCACTAGTCAATTTGTAGACAATAGTCTACAAATAATTAGTTCTCCCTACAAATATTACAATGTTTTAATCACTATAAACTATGGAGATATTTATATGAAATTATAGTTTCATCCAAACTTATGGGACACAATGAAAGCAGTATTAAGAGGAAAATTCATAGCACTAAGTGCTTTCATAAAGAAATTAGAGAGATGCTAGAGTAGCAACTTAATACCACATGATAACACTTTAGAATAAAATAGAAGCAAACTTACCCAATAAGAGTAGACTTCAGGAAATAGCCAAACTCAGGGATGAAATCAACCAATTAGAAACAAAAAGAACAACACAATGATTCAACAAAACCAAGAGCTGGTTCTTTGAGAAAAATCGACACTATAAATAAAGGCTTAGGTACACTAAATAAAAGACACAGAGACAATATTCAAATTAACAAAATCAGATATGAAAAGGAAGATAAAACAATAGAATCTGAGAAATTAACAAAAAGTCATCAAATCTTACTACAAAAGCCTATACTCAACAAAACTAGAAAACCTAGATGAAGTGGATTAATTTTCTCAACAGATAACACATACTAAAGTTAAATCAAGATCAGGTAAACTATCTAAACAGTCCTATAACCTCTAGGAAATAGAAGCAGTCATTAAAAATTGTTAATGTTCAGTTCTGGTTAGGGTAAAAATAAAAACTTCCCAACCAAAACAAGTACAGGGCTACCAGCTCCTTGCCAGCAGGTCCAGGTGAGAGGAGAGAGGTCCCAGTAACACCGGGGACTCTCTGGGGCTGATGGAGATGGAGAGTGTAGATGACTCAAAAGAAACACACCAAGCTGGGAGTCTCATTGAAGCAGGAACTCAACTTTATGGCATCAGCCTCTCTCTTATATAAGTTCGGATGATAGGGAAGGGGATTTTTGTGGGGGTAAGATGATATAGGAGGTAGGGAAGGGTATGGAGTGACTGACAGGGCCAATGGCAAAGCTCTACCTCAGCAAAGACAGGGCAGAGGCAGAGCCAAACAGGTTTTGCTGAGTCACCCCCATAGGGAAGTGACTGAGACCAGTCTCAAAATTCTAGCCAGGATATGGTTTGTCCACAAGGCCCAAACCAGGGCCAAAATGGGTCCGAAAACAGGGCCAGATGGTTTTAATGTAGAATACTACTGGACCTTCAAAGAAGAGCTAATACCAATATGCCTCAAATTATTCCACAAAATAGAAGCCTAAGGAACACTCCTTAATGCATTGTATCAGGCCACAGTTACTGATGATACCTAAACCACACAAAGACCCAACTATAACTTTAAATTTTCAAGCCCTATTATTAATGATGATTCTTTTTAATTAGATATTTTCTTTATTTACAATATTTCCTTTCCCAGGTTCCACTCCAAAAACAAAACAAAACAAAACAAAACAACCCCCACAAAACTAAAACAATCCCCTGTTCCCTCCCCGCTTCCTCTGCTCACCACCCCATCTCCTCCTGCCTACTGGCCCTAGCATTCCCCTACACTGGGGCATAGAACCTTCACAGGGCCAAGGGCCTCTCCTGCCCTTGATGACCAACTAGGCCATCCTCTGCTATACATATGCTACTGGAGCCATTAGTCCCACCATGTGTACTCTTTGGTTGGTGGTTTAGTCCCAGGGAGTTCTGAGGGTACTAGGTAGTTCATATTGTCGTTTGTCCTAAGGGGCTGTAAACCCCTTCAGCTCCTTGGGTCCTTTCTCTAGCTCCTTCATTGGGGACCCTGTGCTTGGTCCAATGGATGGCTATAAGCCTCTACATCTGTATTAGTCATGTACTGTCAGAGCCTCTCAGGAGGCAGCTATATCAGGCTCCTGTCAGCCAGCACTTGCTGGCATCCACAATAGTGTCTAGATGTAATGATTGAATATGGGAAGGATTCCCAGGTGGAGCAGTCTCGGATTTGTCCTTCCTTTAGTCTCTGCTCCATAGGTAGTCTCTACAAGTCCTTCCATGGGTATTTTGTTTCCCCTTTTAAGAAGGAACGAAGTAGCCACACTTTGGTCTTCCTTCTTCTTGAGTTTCTTATGGTTTGTGGTTTGTACTTTGTGTATTCTGATCTCCTGAGCTAATATCCACTTATCAGAGAATGCATACCATGTGTGTTCTTTTGTGATTGGGTTACCTCATTCAGGATGATATTCTCCAGGTCCATCCATTTCTCCAAGAATTTCATAAATTCATTGTTTTTAATACCTGAGTAGTACTCCATTGTGTAATGTACCACATTTTTTGTATCCACTCCTCTGTTGGACATCTGGGTTGTTCCAGTTTCTGGCTATTATAAATAAGACTTCTATGAACATAGTGGAGCATGCATCCTTATTACATGTTGGAGCATCTTCTGGGTATGCCCAGGAGTGGTAAAGCTGGGTCCTCTGTAGTACTATGACCAAACTGATTTCCAGAGTGGTTGTACCAGCTTGCAGTCCCAACAACAATGAATGATAATTCTTAAATATATAACCTCCCTTCTAGCTCAGCACACACCAGAGATAATAGAAAAGAAAGGACACAGAGGAAGTGAACCTGTTTACAACTGTTTCTTTCAAGGAAATTCCCTCTGCATTGTCAGGAAATCAGTTCTTCAGTTCACAGGTCAGCAGCGGCAGCTTGAACCACTCAGAAACACTTCAGGGGTATAGCAACAAGGCAGTTCAGTAGTGTCTGGATAGCAGCAGTGGTGGTACCACCTAACAGGACAGTCAGGCCCAGCAGAATCAGCATGAATCTGCATAAATCAGCAGGACTCAGCAGGATGAACTAGGATCAATAGGAACACCAGGAGAAGTTCTCAGCATGCCTCTCTTGACAAAGTGAAGATCAGCAAAGATCAACAAGAAACATTGTGAAACTAGCTTTACACACAAACCCCTCCAAACCTGTGTTCTCTATGGGTCTTGTCTCACCATGTATATGTCTTGCCTCAGCATGTGAGTCTGTCTCAGCTGACATCACTCTGTTGATCAACCTAGTCCTCAGGCAAGAAGCCACTGGACACCACCCAAAGTGTTTTGGTGTGTTTCTCTCTATAGAGTCCTGACCAACTACACATTGCAAGGCAGACCAATATATGCGTGTCATTAGCAAAGAATCCTTCATCACATGTTTTTTTCAATGTGCTTGCTTTATCAGAACTTTTTTTTTTTACCTGTGTCTGACTCAGGAAAACAGTCCTTCATGTATTTGCCCCAGCAAAACACCATATGGCACAACTGACTTTCCAAAGAATTCTTAGTTTCTACTTCATTCAACAAAGAAAGAGACCAATTTCACTTAAGAACATCCATGCAAAGATATTGTTAAGAAATATAAACTAAGGATTTTTATTTGGATTACTCAGTTTTTGAGGGATTAGAAAATAGATTCTAGCAAGCTTTCAAAGGTCACTAAGACATGTGCATAGAGTAATTAATTACATTTGATAGGTGGTTAAGAATCTCAGAATGCATTAATAGTGCATTCTTCTATAATAATAATAATAATAATAATAATACACATTTGCTAATTTTATGCATTGACATTGACTACTAAGATACAAATAGGTGCTTTCTTATTACACAGCCATCATAAATCCTTATTAATTATTATCACCTTGTCATCTATAGAGGCTTTTCAGATTCAACAAGTAGAAAAACCTTTCATCCCATTGAATACAAGTCCCACAGAACAAAACACATCAATAACACATAAATATTAAATTAAGAACAATTATTGAAACTTTAACACAATGTTCAAAGCACATATTCAGTTTCACAAAATAATGGCAACAATAAAACTTAATGGCCAATAAAACTTAATCCCGGCTGTTAATTCTATTCACTATTCTTATGTTTATAAGATTTGTTTTATTTTTGAGATTATAATTAAATTATAAAATTTTACATTTCCTTTTCTCCCCTAAAACCTTACCTCCTACCTCCTTTCAAATTCACGTGCTCTCTCTCTCTCTCTCTCTCTCTCTCTCTCTCTCTCTCTCTCTCTCCTTTTCAATCTAGCAGACACACACATGCTAATTATTATTCTGTGCAGATACATGTAATGTACTCACATATATATTGCTAAATACAACCTGTTCAGTCTATATGCTTTCAGGTGTATATATGTTTTCAGAAGTAACTATTTGGCTTTCCCTGGGGAGTGAGGTGCTATTCCCTGGAGAAGGCTACCTCTCTTGCTGTTAGCTTTATTGAGTTAAGTGTAGTTCTCTCTGTAGGGTTGAAGTTTCACGGATGTTTTTCCATCCACTTTGGCATGGTACTTGCTATTAGCCTTCTTCAGCTCACATTTAATTGGTCATGTTGATGAGATGTTTTGGTGTAGCTTCTCATATTACTTGGAGACACAATCTCATAGGAAATCCGATCCTCTTGCTTTTACAATTTTTTCCACATTTTTTTTTTTTGAGCCTAAGGTGCCAGAGTGTTTTATGGTTGTATCCACTGGGAGTGGGCTCCACAACTTTGCAGTTTTCTAATTATAGAATAAGTAAATCAAGAATGGTTCTTTCAAGTATGAAAAATCTTTCATGAAAATATGAAATGTGCCTATATATATTTCACTAAAGGCCAAGCTCCAAATTTCTAAAATTTTACCAAACAACCTAGCCTGTTGCCAAGACTCTAGGTTACTTTCCAAAAATTGACAGCAAGCTTTCTGAAGGCGACACCTGCACAACTCATTGAACCAGGAGAAGTTGAGCTAGCACCTAAATTGAACCTCCACTCCTATTTTCCAGCATCTTCATAAAGGAAAGTATTCTGCAGGTTACAAAAATTAAGAAACATAAACATAAAGGTGAGAAACCTTCCCATCCCCATTTTGTTTGTAAAAGCAGTTTTGAATCTGTAACCAAGTTATGTTTTGGTTTATTATAAAACTTGGATTTCTGTTTCTCAGACCTGGGCTGTGCCTTAATCCAGTAAACATAGAATTTACAGTTAAACAACCCCCCTAACCCCACGCAGGGGAACCTGTTCTCAAAAGGGCTCTATATCCATTGTTTAAAGACTGAGTTTCCTTAACTGCTTGGTCTCACTTCTACAACCATGCTTCCTTACAAAATCCACCACCCTATGGTTTTGTCCTATACAAAGGACTTAAGACGTTGTCTCAGGGAGGTCTCATGAACTCTGCCTTAGGGAGAGACAGCTGCCCATATAGCTCTGATGTGTGCACAAATAAAGCTTGTTTTAATTTTGCCACAATCGGACTAGTGGCCTTACTCTTCTCATCTATAGGATTAACAAAGCTATCCATGAAACTTTTGATAAACAATGGTGTCGGCCGGCAAGATATGCTAGGTCAACAGTGGCACGAAGCTTCTGAGAGTAGCCAACAAACAATAAATTTGACGTTAGGCCCACTCCACATGATGAAACCTATATCCAACACTGGTTGGGTGACCACGGTCTAGATGTGTGTAATGTCTGTCTCACACAGGGAGTGGAACATCTTGGAACACTAAGCCTTAAATGGATTATCTCCATCAAAAACTTCCCCCTCAGAGCTCAGGGAACCCTTTGGAAGAGTATAAAGAGCCAAAGGTATAGGAGACATCAAGAAAAGCTGGCGGTCATGAACTACGCCCAGGGACCTGACAAGGGCACTGTTGAAGTGCGCCATGCCCTTCCTTGAAATGCAGAAAGACCTGGGCATTAGCCTAGAATGGTACTTTTTGTTCCTAAGTGCTGAGCAGCCCTACAAAGAATGTTGCTCAGTGCCATGCTTTTGAAAAAGAGTGGATAAAATGTGCACGTGGGATCAGTGCGACCTGGGCGATAAAAGAGTGCAAGAGAGTTTGAGGACTTCGAAGAATGATTTCTTTGGTTCAAAAAAACCCGATAAGGCTGATGCATGAAATCAAGCAACAGCAGGAAGAGGGTGGGGGTGGAAAGCTAATGAAGGAGGGGAAATACACCCTTCCACCTTACCAAGCAGGCAAGGAGGAGCCCAGACCCTGAGCAGAGCAGCTGGAAGCAGCTTTTCATGCTCTGGTTCCACTGGGGAGAGAGAGTAGTTAAGGAAAGCTCCTTTATCAAGTATGTAAAAATAAAGGATTACTCAATATTAAAAAATAAGAAAAAAAGAAAAAAAGGAAAAGAAACCATGGCCATCGGAACCAATGTTAGTAAAGCTCATATGAACTCACAGAGACGGAAGAAGCTTGCATAGGACCTGCAAGGGTCCTCACATGCCTTCTGAGTATGTACATATTATGGCTTCCAGTTAGTGTTTTTATGGGATTCCTGAGTGTGTGAATGAGTGGTTCTGTTTCTTGTGCCTTTTTTTGGACTCTTCCTGTTGGTTTGTTTTATCCAACTTGATCTGATATCTTTGTTTTATATTATCATATGTTGTTATATTAAAATGGTAATTTGAAGAATTAATGAATGAAAACATAGATAATAGTATAAAGATTAACAATTGAACTGTCATTTAAACCTGCTGAGAGATGGAAAATCAGTTTTCTCCAGTGGAGTGTCACTATATCAACCACTCTGGGACAGTGTATGTGTGTGTGTGTGTGTGTGTGTGTGTGTGTGTGTGCACTCTTATTTGGGTCCAGATTGGTGGGGGTTTTTTGGGTGTTGTTTGTTTGTTTTGTTTTTGTTGTTGGTATGTTTGTTTTGTGTTGTTTTGTTTTCTTGCTTTTGGGAGTTTTGTTTTAATATTGAGTAAATATTTTCTTTTATTTGAGAAAAAAGTTAAAGTTGTGTGGGTAGGAAGGAAAGAATTTGATAAGACTAGAGGGAGGGGCAGAATATGGTCAAAATATATTTAAATTTAATACTTATTTGAAATAATGACAACATAAGAAAACAATAAAAACATTTAGAACATATCCATAATTACTCAGTGGGATCAGTGATATGAAACAATGTGAAAGTGTAAAATGTAGCTTTTTTTAATTAGTTATTTTCTTTATTTACATGTCATATGTTTTCTCCTTTCCCAGTTTCCCTTCCAGAAAACAAACAAACAAACAAACAAACAAACAAAAACAACAAGAATGAACCCCTGTTGCTTCCCCCCCTCCCAATGCTTGCCACCCTACCCTTTCCCACTTATTGGCCCTGGCATTCCCCTACACTGGGGCACAGAGGGGACCCAGCTATACCACTCTTGGGCATATACCCAGAAGATGCTCCAACATGTAATAAGGACACATGCTCCACTATGTTCATAGAAGTCTTATTTATAATAGCCAGAAACTGGAAACAACCCAGATGTCCCTCAACAGAGGAGTGGATACAGAAATTGTGGTACATCTACACAATGGAGTACTACTCAGCTATTAAAAACAATGAATTTATGAAATTCTTAGGGAAATGGATGGATCTGAAGAATATCTTCCTGAGTGAGGTAACCCAATCACAAAAGAACACACATGGTATGCACTCTCTGATAAATGGATATTAGCCCAGAAGTTCAGAATACAGAATGACAGCCTAAAATGTAGCTTTTATACAATAGATGTAATTGTCAATCTAGAGGCTCACTGCTGAATAATGTCACCCTTTCTAGTTCTTTCTGAATTCTGGCTGACTGGTTTAACTTATCTGTTCTGGCTAAAACTCCTCTCCAAGATGACTGATTCAAACTGGATTCTCTCAGCTTCTGACTGAATTGTTCTGCTTGGCCTCATACTAACTTTGTCAACATGTTTTAATGTTCTGGCTCCTTCCAATTCTCTGGTTCATTCTGTGTTCACCTACCTCTAGCTTGTTCTCTCTGCAACTTGTGTCTGTTAAACTGCCCTACATACATACCATACTTTTCCCTCTCTTGCTCTTCTATGTCCTCTCTTTTCTGAATGTTCTTGTCAGAGTTAGGCATAACTTATCAAATCTTTCTCTTATTTGCCCCTTAATTACACATCACTTTCAAACATGGCTGCTTCCTTACCTACAACCGTGTTTGGGATTTAAGGTATGTACTTAGGGCATATGTCTATTCCAGCCAGAGGAATGAAAGGTGTTTGGCAGGTCTGCATTCCAGGTGGACCTTGAGTGTGATCTCTTGCCAGAGCAGTCATATTACTGGATAAAAATTCCTCTACAGAAGAGGGAAAGCAGAATTGATTTTTGTTGACTCTTAAACTGACTGAAAGTAAGCAATTAACAACATCATTGTATTTAGAATGGAAAGAAGGAATTAACATAGAAAACTAGTATACAATGAGATGATGGAGTCTGTCAAGCTTTAACACTGGCTGTGTGGCTCAATCTAGAAATAGAACCACTTGTGGTAAGATAAATACTGTGATCTTTTTTTGTGGTCTCTGAACGGAAGACAAAACTCTCTATGTCTTTGTAGACAAATGCCTTTTTAAATGTCTCTTAGAAACATTGCATGCTGCATACTATATCACATAGCTAATAAGCCTCACAGACACAAAGCACAAACAGTTTTAGAAGATAAAGCAATAAACTCCTTTTGAGGAGAGATGAAACATTTCTAGAAGTTATTAAAACAGTAATAGATGTGCAAGAAGGAGGATGGCTGGGGCTCTGTGAAGTAGCCTGGTGCCCACATTCACATCAGAGCCTCAATGACCAAGGATCTCCTTCATCCCTCCAGCAGATACATGTAGCATCATGTCTTCTTTGGGTTCTATCCTCAATGTGACACAATAAAGCTGTCTAACAAAGAAATGTAACATTTTTCCTGTCTATACAATTTTTACTTGAATTAAGTCATCTGAAATCAATGTTGTCATCACTTCAAAAATTAGTTAAGATTACAATAGTAGAAAAAGTGACATTTCTTTGCTAGCCATCTTTCTGATTTTCTGCAGTTAGGGATGCTAATCACCTGACACACCAAGTCTAAAATATTCACCCTTGTCCTATATTCATTGATCCATTCAGTCCACCAAACAAAAAAAATTAAATGGTTGAATGATTACAGTTGCTCCCTCCCACTGAACTGTAATGAGGGTGATGGAAAGAAGGGACAACCCAATTCTACGTATCAGGCTCTAGCAGCAATAGTATTTTTTAGCACCTGGGTAATATTTGAAAGTCCATAGTGGTAAAGGAACATTTGCCAAGCCTTAGTATATAGAAAAGAAAATAAATAAAACAAACACAGGGATATTACATTTAAACAAATAATGCCCTGGACAAGTTTAAAATAACAAATCTTGGAAGACGGGGCACCAAGAATATACTGTAAAACATGACTTTTTGAAAAATAAGTTGAAGTTAAGTTGTTTAAAATTTTTGTTGAATAAATATCTTTTTGCTTTGCAAGAAAAAAATATTCAGTAACTCACATGAGTAAATCATGGTGGTGGTAGAAAGTTCCTTTCTATTTCCCTGATGAAGAGGAGGTTTCTTCCATGCTCAGTTCTGAAAACCCTGCAGAGGTCAGAATTCCATCTAGACCTGTGCTACTTAAACTCCCATTCAGCGAGGGCACCTGCAAACTCAAGGAGGAAATGCATAGTGGATTAAGAAGACTGAGTAGTGACCACATTACTTGACATTACCAGCAAATCACTATTAAACCACAACCTTTACTTCCTTGTTCATCCACAAGATCACACATTTATAATAAAGACATCATGGTATAAAACATTTCATAAACTTGAAAATCTCAGAGCTCTATGGATCCAAACACTTTAAAAGTCGTCTGTTTAAAAGTATTCAGTGTCTTTTAAACTTCAAAATCTCCACAAAACTCCAAAAATCTCCTTTTTAAAAGTTTAAAGCCTCTCAATTGTGGGATTATATAAAATCAAAAATAGATACATTACATACTTTCTTACTTCAAGAAGCAAACACCATGGCTCAGTCACAATATGAATGATACAAAACCCAGCTCCCAACCGTGTACAAAACAAAATGTCCAATATCTGGAATCCACACAAGATCATGATCTGCTCTAAAAGGCTTGTGTCACTTCTCTGGCTCTGCCCTGTGCAGCACACAAAGCTTCTCTTCTAGGCTTGGGCAGTCTCCACTCTATCTCTTCTTGGTCATCATCTCATGGTATTGCAGTCTCCAAAATGCTGGGGTCTTCTGTTGAAACTAGACTGTATTTTCACCAGTAGCCTGTATTTTCTTCTGGGCTCCCTTGAAATGCTAACTCTCAACTTCTCTGCATGACTCCTTCAATTCCAGCACTTTAACTGCTACCGAGGTTTCACCTTGACCAATAGCCCCTCCTGTTCACTCACCATGCCAAACCTCATCTGCTTTCCAAGACCTCTTAATACCTTGAAAACCAATACCACCTGGATGACTCTTACAGTACCAAGATCATCTGCCAGCATGAGGTACAAGCATGGCTGCCTCTGGAACACAGCCTCTGTATGCCAACTCTCAGGAAACACTTTCCAGAAAATTTTACCACTATAATGCTTTTCTTTTTTCTTTTTTTGTTTTTTTTTAATTACTGCCAATTTCTAGGGCCCTGCTAATCAGCATCAATTTTTCCAGAAAATTTTTACTTTAATCATGTTGGTCTCTTGTTAATGCTGACTGACTTTAAGCCCCAGCTGACCAGACTGACCGAATCTTAATTCAAAATAGGAAATACGCAATGGCTTTGATAGTCTTTAACTCTCAAATTTCTCTCTATAACTTCATAAGCCAGGTCCTCATCCTCTGAATTTCTCTCAGCTTGTTTTATTTCTAAGCTCCACAGAACAGCTAACCATACTTTGAAGATACAATGGCTTTTTTAAAAATTTATTTATTTATTTATTTTTCTTTTTTATTAGATGTTTTCTTTATTTACATGTCATACAATATCTCCTTTCCTAGGTTCCCCTAAAATAAAATAAAATAAAATAACAAAAACAAAAACAAAAACAAACCCCTGTTCCATCCCCCCTCCCCCTGCTCACCACCCCACCCTCTCCTGCTTCCTGGCCCTGGCATTCCCCTTCATTGGGGCACAGAACCTTCACAGGGCCAAGGGCCTCTCCTCCCATTGATGACCGACTTGGCCATCCTCTGCTATACATGTGCTGCTGGAGCTATTATTCTCACCATGTGTACTCTTTGCTTGGTGGTTGAGACCCTGGGAGCTCTGAGGGTACTAGTTAGTTCATATTGTTGTTCATCCTAAGGGACTGCAAACCCTTCAACTCCTTAGGTTCTTTCTCTAACTCCTTCATTGGGGACTCTGTACTCAGTCCAATCGATGGCTGTGAGCCTCTACTTCTGTATTAGTCAGGCACTGTCAGAGCCTCTCAGGAGACAGCTATATCAGGCTCCTGTCATCCAGCACTTGCTGGCATCCACAATAATGTCTGGATTTGATGATTGAATATGGTTCCAAAATACGTCCATAGTCATCCCCAAAACAAAGCAGCCAGGTTTGTCCCAACAATTCCTGACTGCTGATACCCATTTCTTTCCTAGCTAGGGTTACTTTGCTAAGAAGAGACTCTATGGCCAAAAGAAATCTGGAGAAGACATGTTTAATTGGATTTATATTTCCACATCACTGCTTATTGAAGGAAGTCGGGACAGGAACTCTACCTGGTTCAGAAACTTGGAGGCAAGAGTTAATGCTGAGATAGAGGAAGGGCACTATGTGTTGGCTTGCTCTCCATGGCTTGCTCAGCCTGCTTTGTTATACCAGTGCAGGGGTGGTACTACCCAAAATGGGCTAGGCCCATCATCAGTCAATCACTAATTAAGAAAATATCCTCACAGGCTTGGCTCCAGCCTGATCCTATGGAGACATTTTATCAATTGAAGTTCCTTCCTCTTCAATGATTCTAAGTTGTGACAAGTTGCCATTAAACTATCCCGCACAAGTAGTTCTGTGGTAGATAATAAGATACAGTTTTAGTAGCTCACAAATAAATGCTCAGAATGAGAAAAAGTAAAATAATACTAACATCTGTTTCCTACTTGTACTGGCTGGTTTTGTGTGTCAACTTGACACAGGCTGGAGTTATCACAGAGAAGGGAGTTTCAGTTGGGGAAGTGCCTCCATGAGATCCAGCTGTGGGGCATTTTCTCAATTGCCCCTTGTGGGTGGTATCATCCCTGGGCTGGAGGTCTTGGGTTCTATAAGAGAGCAGGCTGAGAAAGCCAGGAGAAGCAAGCCAGTAAAGAACATCCCTCCATGGCCTCTGCATCAGCTCCTGCTTCCTGATCTGCTTGAGTTCCAGTCCTGGCTTCCTCTGGTGATCAACAGCTATGTGGAAGTAAGCTAAATAAACCCTTTCCTCCCCAACTTGCTTCGTGGTCATGATGTTGTGCAGGAATAGAAACCCTGACTAAGACACTACTGTCCCATATTCAAACATGATAAGTCTAGAATTGATCTGGACATTTGAATTCTTAAATCCCTGGCCCCCCACAGGGGGAACTGACTACCACAGTTTTAAGGCAAGATATTTCAAATTTTTCCTTCAGAAAACTCAAATGGAATTTGAAAGGAAGGAAATTTTAGTTGTAAAGTGTTTATGTAAACATCAGGTACAGTACAATATTATGATCCTCAGCATCATAGAATTCTCCAAATCTCTTGCTATGTAGCATATTCTGAATCACAATGTGTGTATGTATATATGCATATATGTATGTATGTATAGACAGAGCTTAATTTTTTTCTTTTTAGATTTTTTTGAGTGGAGGTCAGTGCTGAATATTGAACCCAAAAATCTCTCTCCATCCTGATAAGTCAGGTACTCTACAATTCAATAACATCCCCACTCTATAAAGACAGTTATTTTTAATGTGTTGGCTCATGTGTTTTTGGAGTCTGTCAGTTCTAAAGGTACAGAGGGACCCTGAAATTAAAGATCTAGGATGGCCCCATCCTTCAAGTAATGCCAAAGTTCCAATCTAATGCTATAGATAGGAGCTGATGCTGCACTTCAAGTTTATTGGTTTTTCAGCCTGGCAGAATTTCCTTCTTTTCTGGGAAGATCATTCTTTTGTTCTAGACAGGTAGAAAAGAGTACTCCCACTATGGAAGGAATCTTCTTTTGTTAGTCAGCTGATTTGAATGGATAGCTCAGTTGAAAACCCTCTCACAGAAACATTTAGCTACATCATAGCTAAATGAACATTTCCAGATCTAAATGACATAAATCTCTGTAATTCTTTACAGATTTTTTGACAGACTATCTTATATCCAATTGTCGCAGAAATCATGAAATCACTTTCATTGTTGATGATTGATTGAAATCATTGTTTAGGATTGATTGCAATATATCCCACTCCATCTCCTGTATTCTGAACTTCACCGAACCAAACTTAGAGTAATAGGGATGCAAACACAGATATAATTTTAGTGCTGTAATGAAAACTATTTTAAAATATTGGGGTGTGTGTGTTGTTGTGTCACTTTCTTACTTTTGTGACAAAACAGGACAGAACAACCTAAGAGGCTGGAGGCTTCCATAGTTTCAGAAACACTGGGCTATGGCCAAAGCACATGACAACAGGAGCTGGTCATTTGTTGATAACAAGTACCTGAAGTCCCTGGGGACATCTCATCTTCAGCTATCAGGAAGAGAGAGAACTCAAGACTTATCTACATGTAAGACCCACTCCCAGAGTTCTGATAGCCTCTCTCCATGAGGGACCATAGAACCTCAAAAACTTACACCATCTGGGGCCTGGGACCAAATATTCATATACATAATCCTGTGGTATAATTCTAACTAAACCTAAACTTTTTCCTAATATTCTCTCCTGTGCTTATTTTATGGCATCTTATTGATACATAAGTGTCAAAATAAATTTATAATATTAGAATTTAAGTTAGAACAAAAACAAAATTTGTTATTGCCTAATATTATTTACAGTATTTTTTTACAATTTTTGATTTACATCCATAATGACACAGAACAAATTATAACTGAAACAAAATGTACACAATATGAGGAAAAAAGAAAAATGTTCTTCTGAGAAGAATACACAGCCAATATATGATTTTTCACTATAAATATTTCTCATTATCTGTCATCAGTATTTCAATTCTTTTCTAATGTAAATCAATTCAATTCAAATAAACAATGAATTCTGTTGTGGCTTGAATAATCTTGGGCCAAGGAAAGTGGCATATTAGGAGGTCTGGCCTTATTGGAGGAGGTATGCCCTTCTTAGGAGTATCACTGTGGGGTTGGGCTCTGAGGCATGCTAATGCTCAAGCTGCTCCTTGAGTGGAGAGACCCTCCTCCTGGCTTCCTGCTGAAGACAGTCTCCTGGCTGCCTTCCGATCAAGTTGCAGAACTCTTAGCTCCTCTAGCACCATATCTACCTATAGCACCAAATCTACCATATCTGCCATGCTTGTCACCGTAATAATAGTGAAATGAGTCTCTGAAACTATATACTCGCCCCAATTTTTTTTTTTTTAAGAATTGCCTTGGTCATGGAGTTACTTCTCAGCAATGAAACCCTAAGACACAGTCTAAATGAGCTATTATATATGAGTTCATATATATGTGTATATTCAGATATCTGTATATGTATATAGTCACCGTTTAGAAGAGAATTAGAGTCTTTAGAGACATAATAATTTATAACCATGACTATCCTTTTTATCTTAAAGTTTCATGAGTAATATAATTTTTTTCCAAATAAATTTAAAGTGTGTTTATTTCAACTGGGTCATATTTGAAAAGACATTTTACCAACACAGTCACATTTAAAACAATTCATAAAATGGTGTTTTAATGCTTTATGAAGCCAAGCATTTGCAGCTGTAAGCAAAAACAAGTCTCTTCCCTGTGTTCTGAGTTTCCATAAGAAGTGAACAGGAATTTAAGGTTCTTCTTAGAAAGTACTTTCTTAACCTATTGGCATAGGACCATGTAAACATTGTTGTTGACATAAATTATTCTGAATGTGGAAAGAAAAGTTGGTGTGAAAATTGAGATTGAAATTAATCTTTTTCTTTAATAGTTATTGTTTATAACATGCTAACAATACATTAAGGTCTCAAAATACAGATATTTTCCAATTTATCATTGTTTGAATTTTGATTCACTCTTTGATCCTACCATGGTGTGACAGTTATCTATAGTCAGAAGACACTATGGTTTGCCAGTGATATGTGACACTTTACTTTCTACTTATGCTGGGCATGGGCAACTTGCTAGGAGTCAATCATAGAATCCAAGGGGAGTGGGGATCAATACTCTACATTGTGTTGCTTTTTCAGTGTTTTGAGATGTCAGGCTCTTGGTTTCACATCTTCTTATATTGACACTATATACAGCTTCATCTCCAAAAATTCAGTTTCTTGATTTCAGTAGAGGATTCAGTAAATAATATGAGACAGTCCTTACTTTAGAATGTGATAATTGGCTTTGCCTAACTATAGGCTAATGTATCTCTTTTTGGTACATCTATGGTAGGCTAAGCTAAGGTATAATGTTCATTAGGTTAGGTTTGTTACATGTCTTAATAATGGAAATTGTTTCCTCCTGCAACAATACATCTCACTCACCAGTCCATTCTGAGAGCCACATAGAACCACATTTTCCAGTCAGGAACTAGTTAATCTGGGAGCATGAGATGCTCTGCTATACTTACCCATCAGCTTGCATGCCTTGTGCAACACATAAGTCTCACACCATGGATTAGGATCATGGTAAAATATTCCTATTGCTGATTGCTTTCCAGTAGAATGCAGGCAATTCCAACAATGGTCTTACATATAATTTATGAATGACAGTAGGGATAACTTACTGCAAGGACTACTTGCTGTCAATAATTTTTTATCCCTTTTTATTTAAGAAAGTCTAACAGTCTGCCACTTGATAAAAATCACAAACATATGCCTATATAAATGAATCAAGATTTCACAATCTGAGATTCATGATAAGTATTTACAATCAAATGAAGAGTGAAATGTTTTAGTCAGATATTTGTGACTTAATTAGACCATTAGGTTTTTTTTTATTGTAGCACATAATTTAAGGGGACCTGAAAAGTTAACTGTACCTGAGAATCCTTCAATATTGAAGAATAAAAGCTATTGGAATCCATCACACTGAATACTCATACCTAGTGTTCTTCAACAAGTTGCCTTCTCATCAATATTTGATTATGATTGAAGGATGGATTCGTGAGGCCTCACTCCTCCATGAAAGACTACTGGCACTTAATAGCACTGGGTTACTAGAGGGAGGAGTATTATATTATTCACCAGTGTAGCCACTAAAATGTTGTTCATGATTCTGTAATTAACTTTCAACCCATGCTCACAAAAGAGCCCCTAACTAATCTCAATGGTTCACACATAGAAAGAGATTAAAGTTGCAAGGGGATTACTAGGGAAGAAGTGCTTCAGGAAAAGAAAGACAGGGATGAGAGAGGGTAATGGAGGAGAAAATGATAATAATTCACTATATAGATCGATGAGAATCTCAAGAATAAAAAAATTAATTAAAATTATTCCTTCACAATGAGGGTATTATTCATATACTTATGTAGTTCTTAAACCTAAAATCAGTGATGGTAGACATGCCTTTTGTGAATTCTGGTCAAAGTAAGGAATTATTAATCTGTTTCAAGAATATAATAAGTACATTTTAACTACAAACTAGTTGACATTTATTTAAATTAAGGTATTATCAATTTCCTTCATTTTAATTATTTTCATCTGTTATGTGTTATTAAAAATATATAGTTCTACTCACCTAAGTCTGTATACAAACTCCATAAAGTTTTTCATGACATGTGGGGGAAAGTTTCTTATATTTATAATAAATTTTCAGAACCCCCCAAACAGTAATGAGATAGTTAAATATGGAATAAATGTAAGCTACCAGATATATTCATTGAAAGAAACATTTAAAAATGCTTAGCTATCTGGCACTTTGTAATTTATCATGTCAGGTAAAAACTTTTATTCAAATTCCAATATTGTAAATTTGCCTCAATCTCATAATTACACACTGAGAACACAGCACAGGGTAATTTGGTGTGCAGGAGCACTTTGAATCTAATTGCACAGTAAAATTTGGTAATTTATTCTATATGTAGGCCTGCCAACTGTACCTATGTATAGACAATCATAAGCACAAATTAACTCTTCTGTGCTTTTTCAAAGAGGTTCTAATGAAAGGAGCAACCCACAGGAGCAATTACTTGCCCTCTTCACACAATGAAAACCTGGGGTTTCAGCGTTCCACTACTTAATACTAATGAGCATGTAGATTTTTCCTACCAAAATTTCTGACATAAGAAGTAAAACATTAGAAGGAAAAAAAGAAAAGACACTCTAGCACATCACCTCTAATGGGCAAGTAGTGCTCAAAGTACAAGAATTGTATTCTGAAGCACGCCTTTAATCCCAGCACTTGGGAGGCAGAGGCAGGCAGATTTCTGAGTTTGAGGCCAGCCTGGTCTACAGAGTGAGTTCCAGGATAGCCAGGGTTATAAAGAGAAACCCTGTCTCGAAAAAAAAAAATTGTATTCTGTGTCTAATTCTACTTTGTAAAACTCTTCAGTGTTACTTTTTGTTGCAAACAAGAATGTTACATTTTAATCTTTTTAAAAACTCCATAAGATGGTTTTCATTGATACTTGTGATATCGTAGAAAAATACATGGATGACACACAAGACCATTGTCAGCTTTGCCTACACTTTATAAGAGGGCAAAACTTCATAAGTCATTGTGATTGAGACAGAACATGAGACCTGTGTCCAGAGTTGGCTGCAAGATGTTGGGAGCATTCGGCAGAGCTGCTCACCTTCTCAGGCTGGGATTCTCATGAGAAGGAAGCATAGCTTTGTGTAACTCTCAAAGGGAGATGGATGAGATGGCACTACCTAAGAAATAATTAATCTTGTTTATCAAATATTGTTAACTTATTTGTGGTGTTAACCTTAGCAATGTAATTACAACTCAGTGAAATGGGAGCATTTGGGATTCATCACCTATCTTGTCCTTTTAATATACTGTATTAAGGATGTGTTCTGGTAATTATGGCCTTCGAAAATGTATTAATTCTTACACCGATGTCTTCTGATTTTGAAATAAGAGCTTGAGTATTTCCATCTTTCAGTTCTATTAATGTTTTTAAAAACAGCAATAGGAAGGTATGGCTGATAAGTAAATTTGTACCTTTTAATGTATGATGAGGTGACTTGTACTTCTATATAGTGAGAAATGATCATCACATGCAGGGTGGCCACTACCTCCATCACCTCATCTTTCCTAATTACCATTTTTCTTTGCTTCACTTACTATAGAAAACATTTAAGCTTTGCTGTCCTAGCAGAATTTCAAGTATACGGTAGAATTTTATTAATTATAATAACATGTTGAGCATTTTATATCTGAATATGATTCTCCCCTATTATAGAACATTTTATTTTTAACCAACTCCTCCCAAGCTTACATTTCCTGAAGCACACGGCAGCTACCATTCTATTCTTTATTTCTTAGAGTTTAATTTTGATTTTAGATTTTTACATATAGTAATATCACATATTAACTGTTTTCTTTGTCTTGTTTAATGCCTCATTAGAATTCTCTGTTTCCAGAGCTTCTCTTATTTATTGGGCTGAAGAACATACCTTAAGTTCTATGTAAGCACTATTTCTTTATCCAATTATTGAACTGTCTCTAGGTTTGATTATTGTAGATAGTGTTTTGCAATGAATATAAGAGATCAAGTATTAGATTTATGTATTGATATATTTATATAATAGTACAGGTAAGGCTTTTATGAATAGGACCATGTAGCACAGAAAAAGAAGATAAACAATTGACTAATGGGTCCTGTTGTGGTTTAAATATGCCTGGCCAAGGGAGTGGCACTATTAGGAGGTTTGGCTTTGTAGGAGTAGGTATAGCCAAGTTGAAACAAGTGTATCACTGTCGAGATGAGCTTTGAGACCCTCCTCCTAGCTGCCTGGAATTGAGTCTTTTGGATTCCTTCAGAATAACAAAAAGAACTCTCAGCTCCTTCTCCAGTTGCTATGCTTCCTGCCTTGATGATAATAAACCGAAGCTCTGAACTTGTAAGCCAGGCCGAATTAAAGGTTGTCTGTATAAGAGCTGCTTTGGTCATAGTGTCTCTTCAGCATATAGTGCCTCTCAGCACAGGCAAATAGATTTTCGGGTGGCATGATTCGCACGGGCCTTTGGCACTCACTAATCAATCATGATGTTTTCAAGTATGACATAGATACTGTATAAGCAGAAAAAAACTTCAAACAAGTGAAAGAAAGGCTACATTGGATTGTGGTTAGAAGGAATCTTGGTCAGTGAATCAATTTTCCAGGCTTGAGCCAGTTCGAATACCCAGAACCCCTTCAATAAACCCCTCATCCTCCTGAGGAAAGGTTTTGATAAAATATGTAAATATTTTACTGTTAGCTTTTCTCCATTCCTTCCCCAGAGGGACATTTACAAGGGTAACTGAACACTGGGAGAAAGAAAACAATCAGATATTTTTGGATATTGGTTCTGTATTCACACTGATTCTAGGATATCCCAGGAAACATATACTTTCAAATTAAAGTATGAGCTTATACATGTCAGTTGATTACTGGTGTTTTGGCTGATGTCTGATTCCAGTAGTTCCAGTAGGTTACCAGACGTATCCTATGGTTATTTCCCCAGGCTCATAATATATAATTGTAATAGATATACTTAGCAGTTGGCAGAATTTTCGCACACTGGTTCTTTGTCATGAGAAGTGAAGGCTCTAGTAGTTGGAAAGACTAAGTGGATTGCCTCTGCCAAGGAATCAAAAACAGTATCACATCTCTGGAGGAATTACAGAAATTGGTGACACTATTAAGGACTTCAAAGATGCAGGGGTGATGGCTTCCACAAATCTCTTTGTATCTCTCCTATCTGACCATTGCAGAAGACAGATGGATCATGGAGAATGATGGTTGACTATCAAAAAGTCAATTGGTTAGTAACTTAGATTGCAGCTGCTGTAGCAGATGTGGTATTCTTACTTGAGCAAATTAACACATCTCCTCATACAAGGTATACAGCTACTGATATACCAAATGCCTTTTTCATGGTAGCTGTCTATAAGAACCACAAGAAGCAATTTTCTTTTAGTTGGCAAGGTCAGCAGTATGCATTCACAGTTTTACCTCAAGGATATATTAGCTCTCCAGCCCTGTATCAGAACTTAGAAGGGATCTCGATCATTCCACAAAATGGAAAGTGAGACACTATACTGATGACGTTATGCTGATTAGAACAAGTGAGCAGAAGGAAGCAACTACTTTGAACTCATTGGTAGCAAATATACATGTTAGAGGGCAGGAAATAAGTCCAACTAAAGTTCAAAGGCCTTCTACCCCAGGGAAATTCTTAGGAGTCTTATAGTGTGGGGCATGTAGAAATCTTCCTTCTAAAGTATACAAATACATTATTACACCTGACCCCTCTCACCACTAAGAAAGAAGTACAAGGTTTAGTGGGCCTATTTGTATTCTGGAGACAGTACATTTGTCACTTGAGTGTGTTACTCCAGTGCATACACTAAGGGTATTAGAAAGCTGCTAGTTTTGTTCTTCAACAGGTCCAGGCTGCTGTTTAGGCAGTTCTACCAATTGGAACAATGATCCAGCAAACCTAATGATACTTGAGTGGCAATGGCAACTAGGGATGGTGTTTGGGATCTTTGGTAAGTCCCTATAGGTAAATCACAGAAGACACCATTGGGATTTGGAAGCAATTTTAGCCATCATCTGGAGACAACTGTTCTCCCTTTGAAAGAGAACTCTTGGCCTGTTATTGGGCATTAGTAGAACATGAATGTTTGATAATGAGCTGTCAAGTTACTATGGAATTTGAGCTGATCATCATTTGTTGGGTGTTGTCTAATCCATTAATGCCTAAGGCAGAATGTGCACAGCAGCAATCTATTATCAAATAGAAGTGTGTATATGTCTATACACACACACACACACACACACACACACACACACACATATATAAATATATATATATATATATAAATATATATATATATATGAATGATAAGGCCCAAGCATGTACTAAAGGGGCAAGTTACATAAAATGTTGCCCAAATGCCTGTTTTCTACTTGTATTACAAAGCCATCTGCTACCAAGTATCCATCTATAGCCTCATGGTGTGTTGACTGAAGAAGAGAAGACTAGAGCCTGGTTTACTGCTTGTTCTACATGTTATACAGACACTGCCTAGATATGGACAGCTGCATCGTTACAACCCTTTTCTGAGACAACCTACGAAAGCTGGCCATGAATGCAAATCTTCACAGTGGGCAGAACATTGGAAATACACATGATCATACATTTTGTTTGGAAGGAGAAAATGACTAGATGTGTGATTATTCTCTGATTCATACATAGCCTATAGGCAATGGATTGGCTAGATGGTTGGGGACTTAGATTTTGGTTGAAAAATTAATTGGTGAGAAAGATATCTGGGAAAGATGTATGTAGATAGATCTTACCAAATGGGTGAAGATATGAAGAAGCTTGTGTCCCATATAAATTCTCATTGGAAGGTGACTTCAGCTGAGGCAGAGTTGAATAACCAATTAGATAGGATGACCTACACTGTCGACAGTCAGCCTTTTCCCCCAATATTTCCAGTTATTTCCTAATGGGCCCATGAGCAAAGTGGTCATTTTGGTAGAGAGAGGATTTAAATATGGCCTCAAAGCATAGACTGCTAATAACCAAAGCTGTGAAGTATGAGACCTGTCAACAACTTAGACCAACAATGAGCCCAACCATCCTTCCCCACAGTGAGCAGCCAGCAACCTGATAGTAGGTTGATTACATTAGACCACGTTCCTCATAGAAATGGCAATGTTTTGTCCTTACTGAAGTAGATACTCTTGTAATGGATTGGACTTTCTAGTATGTAATGCTTCTGCCCAAAACACTATTCATTGACTTATAGAATGCTGTATTCTAGATCATAATATTCCACACAGTATTGCTTCTGACCAAGGAAATCTTTTCTCAGCTAGAGTAGAGGACAGTGAGTGTACATGATCTTGGAATTTACTTTTCTTACAATATTCCCTACCATCATGAAGCAGCTGACCCAATAGACAAATGAAATGGCCTTTTGAAGACATAGCCAATGATGTCACTTAGGTGACAGCAGCCTGGAAAGCTGAAGCAGGTTTCTCTAAGAAGCAGAATATGCTTTGAATCAGCATCCGATATGTGGTATGGTTTCTCTCATAGCCAGGATCTATGGTTCAGGAACCAAGAGGAAAAAAATGGAACACTTCCACTTACTATATTATCCTTAGTGATTTGCTAGGAAAATGTGTTCTTCCTCTTCCCAGGGTGAGCTTAAGTTCTGTTGACCCAGAAATTTTGGTTCTTGAGAAGGGAGATCTGCCACAGACAAACATTCTGTAGAGCTGGAAGTAGAGACTTCCCCCTGGTCACTCTGTACTTCAGACACCTTTAAACCAACAGACTAAGAAAGGAATAACTAAGACGGGCAATTGATCCAGATTACAGTGGGGAAATTACATTGCTTCTCCACAATGGAAGAAAAAAGATTCTGTCTGGAATGCAGGAGATCCTTAAGATAATCTCTTGGTGATACCATGCCTTGCAACAAAAGTCGATGGGAAACTATTACAGAATAATTCAGGCAAGGTGAAAAAGGGCACAGACCTGTGAGGAAAGAAGGAATGGGTGGCTCTTTCATGAAAAAGTCAAGACCTGCTGAGAGGTTTGCTAAGCTTGGAGGAAATATAGAATGAGTAGTCCATGAAGACAGTAATAAATACCAGCTAACCAGTTGAAGAAAGTGGAATTGTTGCTGACACAAGTGTTTCTGTCATGTTTTATTAAGAATGCATTTGTACAGATATTTGAGTTTTTGTTCTTAAAATTTTTTATCCTACGATATAATATCAATTAAGAGACTATCAATAATTAGCATATTTACGTTTGAGATACTAACATAATGTCATTCAAGAGACATTGACATATATTCTAAATTTATAAAGCATTTACTGTTATATGAGAGATAATTTTATCATGTTAGACATAATTCTGACCTGGTTAAATATATAATTTGCTTGCAATTTTATGTGCTAGTCATATTATACTTATGCATTATTATGTCTTGGTTATTGTTTTTACTTAGAAATTACTCATGGCATAAGGAGGTATGATTTCATGTCAAATTAACAAAGGTGAACTTGTGATGGATATTTTTGTTTGTAAGCTTGACAACATGGGGAATTAACTAAAATCCAAAAATGTAGGGCATATCTTTGAGGGAGTTTTGTTTAACTTGAAGTAGGTATCCTACTTCTAATCCAAATTTTTGAGGCAGGAAGACACACATACCTTTAATCTGGACCATACATTCTACTAGAAACTTAGATAAGAACATGGAAAAAGGAAACTTTTGCTTCTGCTTGCTTGTCTTTGCCTTGATATCAAATTCATTCCTTCACAGGTATTGGAGTCTACATCCTTGGAATTTCAGCATATATTGAAGACTGAGACATTTAGCCTTGTGGACTGAGCAATTTATGGATTCTTGGACTTTTCATTTATATTATCCAGCCGTTGTTGGATTAGTAGACCACAGCCTGAAAATCATTCCAATAAATCCCATATATATGTATATATACACACACATACATACACACACACACACACACACACACACACACACACACAGAGAGAGAGAGAGAGAGAGAGAGAGAGAGAGAGAGAAATCTCTTGGTGATACCATATTTTGTGAACAAACAATAGGAAACTATAACAGCATAATTCAAATATATATACATATATATCATTCTAATAAATCATATATATGTAGAGAGAGGGGAGAGAAATTAATTTTATATGGTGATAATCTAGAGAATCCTGCCTAATATAACCTTTTGTGAGAGTGAGATACTACAATTTCATAAGTTAGAAAAATAAAGACACTTTTATGTTATTCTAGCACCAAGCTTTAAGATATTTGTTAAGGGAAAATATTATCAAACTGAAGAGAAACTTAAATTTCCTTAGCTTTAAATTATAAGGCCATATATAAAATTAAAAGAATCTTACTAATGATCTAAGTTAGGGTTTTCATAGCTGCAATAAAACACCATAAACAAAGAGCAAGTTGGGGAGGAAAGGGTTTATTTGGCATATACTTCCACATCACAATTTAATATCAAACAAAATCAGAGCTGGAACTCAATCAAGACAAGGACATGGAGGCAGGAGCTGATGCAGAGTCCATGGAGGGTTTGCTGCTTACTGGATAGCTTCCCATGGTTTGTTCAACCTACCTTTCTGTAGAACACAGAAGCACCAGCACAGGGATGGTACTACCCACAATGGGCTAGGCCCCCCTTCATATATCCCATGAGAATGCCTAATGGCTGTATGTTATTGAGGCATTTTCCAACTGAGGTTCCCTTGATTCTGATAACTCTAGCTTGTGTCAAGTTGACATAAGACTAGCCAGCTCATCAATGTTGATAAAGTTTAAAGGCTCCATCAACCTGAATCAATTTAGGAAAATCAACATTTTTTTTTCAATATATCTTCAGCTTTGACTTCTATGTTGTTAAAGTTGCATTTCAGCTCCCATTTCAGCTCAGAAATCTAAACTTGGTAGTTGTAATAGATTGTCACATTCTATAACAAACTAAAAGCTATTTTTATGTAACTTATTTGCCTAAGGATTTGGCATACAAATTAAATACAAAATGTCTATATCCTTACATGTTCTGTGCAGTTCTTTTCTTTCATTATCTCCTAATAAATAATATCACCCAATCAACATTGACTTAGTTTCCTGTGATGTCTCTATTATCAACTCTACCTATTATCTATCTCTATTCTGATGCTTATATTGACTGTGTTATATGAGTTTCTGTTCTAGTTTGGTTTCAATTACTGGGATAAACAACATGCCAAAAGCAGTATAAGGAGGAAAGGGTTTATTTCTCTTACAAGGTTACAGTCACTCATCAAGGACACTCAGGATCTTGGAGGCAGGAAGGTAGGAACTGAAGTAGAAAGCATAGAAGAGCATTGGCACCTGCTTTGCTATCACTGGCTTACTTATTTTACCTGAGACCACTTGCTCAGGGTGGCTCTCTTCACAGCAGTCTGGGATGTCTCACATCAATAGTCAATCAAGAAAATGTTACACAGACATGATGCTTACTAGCCAATCTGTTGGAGGTTATTTTCTCAATTGAGGTTCCCTCTTCCCAGATGACCACAGCTTGTGTTAAGTTGACAAAATCCAGATATCACAGCTTTCAATGTGATCTTCATTGAGAATGTTTCCAATTTATCTTTTTATGCTTAAAGTTTATCACATTGCCTGGAACATGAAAGATGATAAATAATATATGTTTGATTTCTCTTGAAATATAAAACAAAAATCTCTTTAATCTTTCTCTTTTTTGCTAAATGTCTTACTTAGGATTTTTGTTCTCGTGATGAAACAGATGGCCAAAAGCAACTTTGGAAGGGAAGGTCTTATTTTTCTCACAGTTTTATATAACAGTTAATTATCAGAAGTAGTGAGAGAAGGAGGTCACACACACAGGACAGGAACCTGGAGGCAGGATCTGATGCAGAGACCATGGAGGCATAGTGTTTTCAGGCTTGCTCCTCATGGCTTTCTCAGTCTGCTTTCATATAGAACCCAGGACCATCAGCCCAGGGATAGAACCACATTCAGTGTGCTGGTCCCTCTCCCATCAATCACTAAAATGATCCACAGGCTTGCCTATAGCCTTATTGATCTTACTGAGGAATTTTGTTAATTAGGGTTCTTTCCTCTCAAATGATTTTAGCTTGTGTAAAGTTCACATAAAACTATCCAGCACAGTAGGTTCAATGAAAACAGAGATTTTTATTTTGGTCTCATTTTTCAGTCTTAGACTACTACCTAGCTTT
Organism: Mastomys coucha; assembly: GCF_008632895.1. Classification (NCBI taxonomy): domain Eukaryota; kingdom Metazoa; phylum Chordata; class Mammalia; order Rodentia; family Muridae; genus Mastomys; species Mastomys coucha. Next base: position 82,932,958 of record NW_022196912.1, on the reverse strand, counting down.
ACTCTGATGATGAATTCTTGATTAAATTAGTATTTATGTTTTATAAATGTATGGAGTTCATTGAATATGAATTCATAAATGTAAAATGTTGAGTAGAATAATAAAGGCGAATTTAAGAAAGTTTAAGGCATAGCTAAAAGTTCATGCAACTTACTTACAAATACTTTCCTGTTTCCAGCAAAATATATGCAGTGCAACTTTTCAATGTTCCCTAAAATGCCTTATATAATGGAAGTTACTTTTGAATAATATATGTATATATATATATATATATATATATATATATATATGAATAAGCAAAATTTCCACTCAAAATCAAATTGTTGAGATCCCCTAGTGAATGTACTTATCAGTAATCTTGGCTATGGCCCAAATGCAAAATACCAGTGTTATTAAATATACTTGTTGGCATTTAATCCGTTAATTATCATTTAAAGTCCTTGACATTTCAAGGGTTATTTCTAATCATTATTGCTAGATTGTGTTAGATTTTCCTTCCTTCTAAAAAAGTCACATAAGCTTGTAACATCAGATTGAATAAATATGTTCATCTAGATAGAATAATGACTTATGGAATGACAGCCTATGATGCTTAAAAAATATTCAGTAAAAGAATGCCTATGGCATGAAAGTCACTCACTATTTCTCGAGGATGCACTCTTTAGGTGAATACAATCAGGATGACAGCTTCAGTGTTTCAGAGAGTGATTGATTAGCACAAGTTCTGCTTCTTAGTGCAAGCTCTCATCTTTAAACCAGTGAAGTAGAATGACTCCCCACAGAAATCAAACTCTAAAATATCAGGGGTTTTTGCAGTTATAGCCAGTGCCACATGTGCTCTTACATTAAGCATAGACAAGAATTTTTCCAAATACAAGATTTCAAACTTTGGAAGTACAAGATGTTCAGTAAAATACTGATATTGATGTAAATCAATCACAAATAGAAGGAACGTCTTAGATTCTGAATCAGGTAAAAATCACAAATGTACAGAACCTAGTTAATTTGAAAGCAAAATAGGTTGTTCCCTGTGCTTATAAATTTATTCTACTGTATACACAAAAGGATGATATGAAATCTGAAATTGTCTTCATACTTACCTAGTAGTTAGATATAAAGAGGAGGGTCAGTGAAAATGGTTGAAATTCACATTGAGATGCAATTGTTTGAGTTCTGCACAAGTTTGTCAAGCTCATTGAAGGATTCTTTTTGTATGTTTTACTAAACTGGATAAGTAATAATAATAATAATAATAATAATAATAATAATAATAGAGGAGCAAAATAATCATATCACATGTTAAAGAAACTAATAAAAATATTACTTCACTATAAAGTTATATATATTCTATATTTTAAAGTTAAATTATTGCTTGTTATATTTGTGTGTGTGTGTGTGTGTGTGTGTATGTGTATGTAAATAAATTCCATGATTCTTAGGTATACACCTGAGGAAAACTTGGTAGGAATCATTTTATCCTTCTACCACATGTATTCTGGAGCTCAAATTCAAATCTTCAAACTCTGTGGTAATAGCCTTTGCCTATCAATCTGGCCCAGCAAATATTTTTGTATGTCTTTTCTAGTTTCATCTAGTTAATTTGACTTACTTTTTCAGTGAAAAGTTTAGTATTCCTTCTACAATACAGCAGCACATAATATTGCAGGCATACAAGTATATTTCAACAATATTTAATTATAATAATTAATAATAAAAGAAAATGGAAACTTCTGTTTGCAGAAATCATAGAATAAAAATTAAAATCAAGGCAATGTTATTCAGCACAAGAGATTTTTCAAAGACTTTTATGTTAACAAACTGCTTCAACTCAGGAAGAAAAAACTAAACCAGAACAAATGGGAAAAACACTGTATCTGATGAAAAATAAAAAGAATTTAAGTGGCAAGGAAATTTTATTTTGGTATCTATCTAGGTGTGGCAAACATAGAAGGAGGAATAGAGGAGTGTATTTATTTAATGCTTATTATGCATCAGATGCCAACACAGAGCTCCAATCCAGAGCACCAAGGGAAGTAAGTGTCACTTCTTCATGGAGCTGTCAGTTCTTGTGTTAAATAAAGTTTGTAAAATGTTTTCTTACACAAAACGGGTGCAGACATTTAAGCTGTGGAGGCTTCCATGGGAAGCAGATGGGAGTGGGTCCAGAGACCCACAGCCAGACATTCGGAGAGAGAATCTAAATTGGAGATCTAGGAAACCCTTGGAAGAGGGGAAGAAAAGATCATTGAAACAGTGTATGGAGTGTACCAGGAGAACAAGGCTCAGTGAACCAACTAAGCAGGGCCCATATGGGCTCATAGAGATTGTATGGCAAGTACAGGACTTGCATGAGTCTGCACAAGGTTCTATGTGTGTGTTAGGGATGTTGGCTTCGTGTTTCGTGGGACTCATAACATTGGTAGAAGGTGTGTCTCTTACCCGTTTGCCTGCTCTTGGGTCTCTTCATCCTACTGGGTTGTTTTGTCCAGTCTCTATAGGAGGGTCTTAACCTTATCTTATTGTATCTTGCTTTGTCCCATTTGTCTGTCTGTCTCTTAGAAGCCTGCTCTATTCTGAAGAGTAAGTACAGGGAAAATAGATCTAGGAGAAAAAGAAAATGGTAGGAAGAGAATAGTGGAGGAAGGAGAAACTGTGGTTGAGATATCTTATATGGGAAAGGAATCTATTATCAGTACAAAATAATATAAAGTAAAATACTTTAGAGAGTGGGAGTTCAATTAAATACATTTGCATTTCACTTTAATTTTTAAAATATAATTTTAAATTTTATTGGCACCAATTATGTAGTATTGGGAAATCACTAACATACTTGGAGAATTTATCTAGAAATTTAAATATGTGTCATTGGATAAAGTAGCTAGAAATATTCAATGAAATATTATTTGTATTTAGATTCATAGTACTACGGATGTACTTCCAGGAACAATTCATTATATTGTATTATTATATTATACTTTATATTCAGCCCGAACTTCTGTTAAACTAGATATTAATTATGTACACTGTGATGGCTATTATTGGGTGAATACTTGACTGAATATGGAATCAACTAAAATCTAAGAGCCTGGGCAAACCTATGAGGGTTTTCTTCTTGACAGGATTGCTAGAGGTAGAAAATCTACCAGGCTGTGTGAGATCAGAGGACACATCCTGAACCTGTGCTACACCTTCTGGTGGCAGCCATATAAAAAGGGCATGGAAGAAGGAAGCTTTTGTTTTGTCTGCTTGACCTTGCTCTCCTGGAAATCCCACTTATCCCACTACTGAGGTATATGTCCACCTTATTCCATGAGACTCCCAACATAGATGGAAGATTAGCGAGACATCCAGCCTCATGGACTAAAAAACTGCCATATCCTTGGTCCTTATGTCAGAAGATGATCATTGTGGGACTTGTCAGGAAACAGCTTGAAGCCACTCCAATAAATCCCCTTTTAATATATGTTCATTTTGGCAGCTCAGCTTTTCAAGAGAACCCTGACAAGTATACACGGTGTAGCTTCTGTTTCATACTATAGTTAACTTGGCTGAAGTTTGAAGGGTTCAATTGTTCTGAGGTTGATTCAGCTTGTGACTCCCATTAAAAAGATTCTTTAGGAGCACTGAATACAATATGTCTCAGTGTCTTTCCTGATGCATTGCCATTCACTAGTTCAGAGGGTCAGCTAGAAATTAGCTGACAATTTTTATCATCAATTCTTAATGATAATATATAACATTATATGTTGTATATATGTATGATATAAGGTATGATATATATACATATCTATGTCTATATCTATATCATTTGGGTACCTCTTAGAACTCAAAATCATCCATTCCATATTTTTGTTATGTATTTACAGAAGGATGCAGCCATGTTTATGCATATATTTAGACAATTTCCTATATTAAAAAAAATCCCAGACAATTCAGTTTCTTGTTGTGGATTTGGTTTAACACTTGTAGTATGTCCATTGGATTCCCAAAAATTCATGAGAATCCTGCATGTAAGATGTTGAGGGTCCATGCTCCAAGTTGGTTCTGAATGGTAAACAAATTTGCTGGCAGCCAATGTCTGGGCAGGGAGACAGATGTGGGATTATTCACAGACAAGGGGACTGAGGAAGAAGAAGGAGTAGAATCACCATGCTGGGCAAAGAATAAGATACAGGCATGAGAGCTGCAGAAGAGAGAGCATACCAATCATATAAGAACTGGGGAAGAGCAGCCCAAGGGTCTAGGGTAGCAAGGATGGAATAGAGATTTTAGTTTAAGTAATAAAGCAGAATTGTTGGAGGGGAATCATTAGCAATGTTGAAGTTTGTGAGTGTTCTAGTTGATTAAGGCATATTAAATACTAGGCTGTGTATATGTGTGTTTTTTATTTGGGAATCCAGAACATTGGGCCCGGTAGCAAGGAACTCGTGCCACTGTTGCTGGGGAGATCTTGAGTAGCATCCATCAAGTACTGCTATAGTTCCTGACCATCCCTCATGTGTAGATATATGGATTTTCTTGTGAAGGTGACACTATGGTAGCTTTCATGCTCTACTTCTTTGTATAACATACAGCAAATATTAGTGAGTCACAGTTTTTGATATATGAGTACCATTGAACTGGATTGATACTGCAGATTTCATAATCCACTCATTGAGCTATGGTTGTTTATGCTTTGGCTCTACTATGAATAATTCTGATGCAAATATTTGTGAAAAAGTTTTGGAGGGTTTGATTTTTCCTGGTTGCAGGATGAGAAATAAAACTTGAGACATTAGAAAAGCCCATTTTCTGTATCTATTCCTCTGTTGAGGGACATCTGGGTTGTTTCCAGCTTCTGTCTATTATAAATATGGCTGCTATGTAGGGGAATGCCAGGGCAAGTAAGCAGGAGAGGGTAGGGTGATGAGCAGGGGGAGAGGAGAGGGTACAGGGGTTTGTTCTTGTTGTTTTTTGTTTTTGTTTTTGGAGGGGAAACAGGAAAAGGAGATATTGTATGACATGTAAATAAAGAAAATATCTAATAAAGTAAAAAAAATATGGCTGCTATGAACATAGTGGAGCAGGTGTCTTTATTACATGTTAGAGCATTTTCTGGGTATATGCCCAGGCATGATATAGCTGGGTCCTCAGGTGGTACTATGTCCAATTTTCTGAGGAACCCCTAGACTGATTTTAACCTCTAGACTGTTTTTCTGAGTGGTTGTACCAGCTTGCAGTCAATCTTACCAGCAGTGGATGAATGTTCCTCTTTCTCCACATCCTCACCAGCATCTGCTGTCACCTGAGTTTTTGGTCTCATCCATTCTGACTGGTGTGAGGTAGAATCTCAGGGTTGTTTTGATTTGCATTTCCCTGATGGCTAAGGATGTTGAATATTTCTTTAGGTGCTTTTTGGACATTTGAGCTTCCTCTTTGAAAATTCTCTCTTTAGCTCTGTTCCTCATGTTTTTGATAGGGTTATTTGGTTCTCTGGAGTCCATCTTCTTGAGTTCTTTGTATATATTGGATATTAGCCCTCCATCAGATGTAGGATTGGTAAAGATCTTTTTGCAGTCTGGTTTTTTTGCCATTTTGTTCTATTGTACATTGACACTATGGAGTACTACTCAGCTATTAAAAACGACTCTACAAAATTCTTAAGCAAATGGATGGATCTAGAAAATATCATCCTGAGTGAGGTAACTCAGTCAGAAAATAACACACATGGTATGTACTCACTAATAAGTGGATATTTGTTCATAGGTAAATTTTAGTTTTATTGGAAAATCCAAACACACAATACTGAGTTCTCTATTCTCTGTGCTACCCACTTATCGTTTTATGTATTGTGCTCCTGCATTAGTATGGTTGATTTGTTGCAGGTGATACATGCTCATTAACTAACCTTTATATTTGGGTTTACTATTTATGTTGTATATTTAAGTATTTGTCCAATTCAGTTTATGTAGATGCACAATAATGGGATCATGTAAAATAATATCAATACCTCAAATATTCACTGTCCTTGATCCTTCTCCTGTCTCTTCCATAAGACTCCTAAGGTGACTGTTGGCCTCTTCATCTGTTTATGTCAGTTGCTGGGTGGAGACTCTCAGAGGACAATCATGCTAGGCTTTTGTCTGCAAGCATAACAGAGTATCATTATTGGTTTCAGCCTTTGGGATGGGTCCCAAGTTGGGCCAGCTATTGGTTGGCCATTTCCTCAGTCTCAGCTCTTTCTTTGTCCCTGAATTTCCCATATACAAGACAAATTTTAGTTGAAAATTTTGTGGGCAGGTTGGTGTCCTTATATCCACTGAGAGTCCTGCCTGACTACAGGAGGTGATCACTTCAGGTTCCACATTATTACTACTAGGAGTCTCTGCTAAAGTCATCTCCACAGACTCTTCAAAGCCTCTCCCATCTGAGGACTCTGGCATATCCTAGAGATGTCCTTCCCCACCCATCCATAAGCAGATGATTTCCATTCATTCTCTTGGCCCTGTAGCCCTGTCTCTATCCACACATGATCCCAAGACCCACCCCACCCCCTCTTGCATCCAGTTACCTCCATCCATCTGCCTCCTATGACTATTTTATTCCCCCTTCTAAGTGAAATTGAAGCATCCTAGCTTAGGCTGGACCTAGACTCCCAGCACATGTGTACCAGATGTTCAGCTCAGTCTTCTGTGGATCCTCCAACAACTGGAGTATGAACAGTCCCTAAAGCTGTAGCCTGTCTGTGGAACCAGATACCTTACCTGGGCTGCTTTGTATGGCTGCAGTGCAAAAGGATGCATCCCAGTGGAGACTTGATGGTCTATGGTTGGGGGACACTCAACCATGGAGGCCAAGTGAGGCCTCCATGCTTTCCAAGGAGAGAGGGAGAGGAAGAAAGGAGGGGTTGCATGAGAAGGGGATGGGAAGAGGCGAGGCAACAATTCAGATATAAAGTGAATAAATAAATTAATTAAAAACAAAACAAAATGAAATAAAACTCACTGTCCTTAAAATACTCACCAATGGCTTATTCTTGTTTAAACCCAGGGAGCACTCATCTCTTTTCTGTCTTTGCAGATCTATTTTAGAATGGTTTGGAATCATACAGTATGTAGACATTTTACACTGCCTTCTTTCAATCAGAAACATGTCTCATGGTACCTCCATTTCTTTGAAAAAGCTCCACAGTTCATTTCATGATGGTCAATCAACCTTCCACCTTAGGAATGAGCTACTGTTTATCTATTATTATCATCTTTTGAGGAAAAAATCTCAGATACTGCCAAGCTTTATAAACATGTAGCAGACATAATAGTTTAAGTTCCTTGAGTAAATCCTTAGGAAAATGGATACTTGATCATAAATGTCTGTTTTACAAAATAATTATATGGAATTTATTGAGAACATATTATTTTGTATTTTCACTAGAAGTGAAATATGTGTATTGCTCTACATCCTTGTCAGAACTTAATGCTGTCAGTGCTTCAGGTTTATCCATCCTAATGCATTTGTAGTGGCATCTCGTTGCTGACTTAGTTTGCAGGTTTCTAATGATATGATGTTAGATATGATATGATGTTTCATATTATAATCTGAAAACAATTGAACTTTTTTGAGGAAGTACTTCTTCAAAATATACTTTGCCCACATTTTAGTTGTGCTATTCATATGCTGTTGTTGCATTTAAGGAGTGTGTGTGTGTGTGTATGTACATACAATTTGTATCAAATCAGTGTTGGCATAAAAGTTTCCTAGTACCTAGCATGTCTTTTCTTTTTTCGTATTATGCAGTAAATAATGTTCCTAATGTTAATGGGGCTCCACATTTTCATCTTTCCATCATAAGTTGTGCATTGGATACAGCCCAGGATAGCTCTGCACTCGCACTACTTTTGCCTCAGGCTTTTGAGAGCTATGATTACAAGTGTGAGCCACTACACCTGGCTATGCTGCTTTATTTCTTAAATATCATTCTGATGATTATATTATAATACTTGGGGTGTTTATCTATTCTGAAAATAATACCAAATGGTTTTTGCAAGCTTTTTCTGTTTCTACACAAATTATTATGCTTTTGAATTTCATTGCTGGCATCATTTGAAGAACAAACCTTAGCAATTTTAAAGTCTAAAATATCTTTATTTTTAAATTGAATTTTTTGATGTTGTAGTTAAAAAAATTCTAATCCAAGTTAACACAATTTTATTTCTGTTTACTTATAAGATTTTTGTGGTTTTAATTCATAATCTTGCATCATTTTGAGTCATTTTAGAATGTCTATAGGGTAAGATACAGATTAAACTTAATTCTTGTGCAAAGGGGCATGTGGTCTTCCTAGCACCATATCTCCATGAAACCTTGATAATCTGATCAAACAGCAATCAGACTCACATTAGCCTACAGGTTTATGACTGGATGCTCAATTCTTAGTGATCTAAGTCAGTGATCTTAGTTTCTAGCTCTATGCTTGTGGCATGCTATCTTTATTGTTGAAGTCTTATATTTTATTTTGTAATCAATGTTTTTCCTATTGTATTGACAACTATAGATCCCATGTGCTTTTGTATGGATCTTAATAACATACTTTCAAATTTTCCATGAGATACATCTCAAATTTTCATGGTGCCTTAATTCTGTTTATGCACCAACACATTAAGTTAGCAAATATTTTGATTCATATGCATATGTGTGATGTCTTCTTTAGTTCGGCAATATTTATGTTGTTAATGTATACGTCTTGTATTTTTTTTTTTGGCAAGGTTGATTTCTCAATATGTTATTATATTGATTTTTTCTTCCTGGAAGAGATTCAACTGATTTGATATGTTGATCTTAATTCCTGCAATCTTGTTAAAGTTATTTTGTGTAAATAATAGTTTGGTTACAGAATCCTTTAGGATTTTCATTTGCAGCATTATCTTATGTGTGGTAGTTTCAATATGCTTGGCCCTGGGAGTTGTACTATTAGGAGGTATGGAATTGTTAGAGTAGGTGTGTCTTTGTTGAAGGCAGTGTGTCACTGTGGGGGTTGGATTGGAGACCCTCCTCCTAGCTCCCTGGACACTAGTCTTCTATTTGCCTTTGGAACAAGGTATAGAACGCTCAGCTCCTCCAGTGGCATGTCTGTCTAGATGCTGCCACACTTCTACTTTGGTGATAATGGACTGAATCGCTGATCCTTAAAATGTTGTCCCTTATAATAGTTGCCTTAGTCATGGTGTCTCTTCACAGCAAGGAAACCCCAACTAAGACATCATGACCATAAAGATAGTGTTGCTTTTTTTTTTTAACATGCATGCTCTTTGTTTAATTGTTTTTATTTAATTGTTGTAACTGTAGCCTACAGTGTAGATTGAAGACAAGCAGGAAGATATGTTTCCTGTTCCTAGGATATCTCCAGTCTTTCACTGCTAAGCAGTTTATCACATACAGGGTTTGAGTGATGACCTTGACCTGGATGAAGAAAGACATTTCTTTGTTGAGCCTCCTTATTAAAAAAAGAAAAACTGTATTAAATGTCAGTGTAACTTTTTCTATGTTGAAATTATCAGACCTTCAAATTTATATTTTAAATAATATTTGAATGTTCAATCAACATTGACTACCTGGGATGGACTCTTCTGCTCATCATTTATAATTTTAACATGCTATAAAATTTAACTTATAATAATGTTTTCAAAATTTTCTATTTGTATCCTTAAATCATCTTTTTTTTCAATAGTGGTGTCTTTATTTGGTATGATTATGGGGTTAATACTGGCCTCAGAGAATAGATTATAATTAATCTTTACTCTATCACTGTCTCTTTTTGAATTTTTTTCCAAGATAACCCTCTTAAAAAGTATTATCTAGAGCCTCTTACAATATATTATCTAGAACTCCTTTGTGAAACTATGTAGGTTAGATTATTGTGTTGAGGGAAATTTTATGACTATCATGACTTACTGAAGGCTCATGTAGAACCTCAGCTTTTCCTTGAGTAATTTACACTGGTTTCTGTATCTATGCAAACTTTTTGATTTATAAGGTTTTTCTTATCAGTTAACATATGACATTTTAAGAAATATTTATTTTTATTTTAAAATTATATGTGTGAATTTGTGTGTTCGTGTGTGTGTGTGTGTGTGTGTGTGTGTGTATATATGTGTGTGGTGTGTGCATGTGTGTGTGTGTATGGCAACAGAGACCAGAGGTGGTGGATTCCTTGGCATGTAGCTCCAGGTGGTTGTGAGCTACCTTATACAGGTGCTTGGAAGGGAACTCAAGTCCTTTGCTGAAGCAGTGTGCATGCTTATGTACTGAGTCCTCTTTGTAGGCCCATGTGCCTCCTGATTTCATTGGTACTAGCATTGCTTCTGCTCCTTTTTCTCACTCTTCTTTTTACTCTCTTTATATCTTCCAATCTATCTATCTATCTATCTATCTATCTATCTATCTATCTATCTATCCAAACTATCTATCATCTATAATTATATATGTATATACTCATACATATATATTTTGTGTTAATGTCTCAAATTTCAAATGCCTTTCTGTTGTTTCTTTTCTTCTATTTGTTTAGACTAAAGAGTATATATTATTTATCTTTTTGTTTCTAATTGCAAATTTGTTATTGAGTTTTCTAGTTACTTTCATTTTTGGTGTTTAGTTTTCAACTTCAAAAGTTTTCACCAGTTCTTATTTAATTATTTCTTTTTGTTTAATTATGTTCTAAACTAGGTAAGATTTTTTTTTTTTTAATCAGTAAACATCCATGTCCGTACCTTGAGTTTGCTGGGTATGTGTCAAAGTTTCATCATTCATTCCTTTATTTTCCTTGTATATATTTTCTCTTGTTATTTTTAATTGTAACATTTTTCAAACTTTTTGCTTCTAGAACAACCATCCGAATCCCCTTACAAAAAGCTTATATCTCTTAAACTTCTTGCCCAGCTCACTTTACTGCCTCTTTTTCTTTCTTTCTTTCTTTCTTTCTTTCTTTCTTTCTTTCTTTCTTTCTTTCTTTCTTTCTTTCTTCATTCCTTTCTTCTTTCTTTCTTTCTTTCTTCCTTTCTTTCTTTCTTTCTTTCTCTCTTTCGTTTTGGAAACTTTGTGCAACATATTATTGCTACTTTCTACCTTCTATTCTATATCCCCACCTACTCCAAAGATAGTTTTTGTTCAAATGCATTCTCACATGTTTAGTTGGCAACAAACAGTGGGTTTGAGGGTTTCCCTAGACATCAATTCTGCAGCTCTGTCTACTTTGAGAAGCCTATTATCATTACTGTGTAAGGAGTAGTTCATCAGTTTGGTCTTTATGCCACTATTGACTGGGAGATAGTAAAGAAATAGATAAAATGTCTATCCATCACGGTTCAGTGAAATAAACATATTTTATGCTATGTGCTGCCATGTACATATGGTATAGTCTTAAAGTTTTTAAGGTATATATTTTTGGGGATACAATATTTCTGTCCTTTTATGGTGATTTACTATGGTGTATAGATTTATAATATTTACCAATAGATGTGTATATTTTATAACACATGTGTACTTAAATAATGTAATGAAAGCACTCTTCATGGAAAAAATAGTTCATAAATAAAATGTATTTAATTAATAAAGAATACCAAATAGTTTACATGTAAGTGAAAATATAAATGTAAGTAGAAGATTTTAGGGAAATGGGGTTATTGTTCAGTTTGTTGAATGGTTTCTTTTTTTTTTTAAATAATTTATTTTTATTTTTAATTTATTTTTTTTGCTTTTTTTTAAATTTTTTTAAAGATTTATTTATTATTATAAATGAGTACACAGAAGATGGTATCAGATTTCATCATGGGTGGTTGCGAGCCACCATGTGGTTGCTGGGATCCGAACTCATGACCTTTGGAAGAGCAGTCAGTGCTCCTACCTGCTGAGCCATCTCACCAGCCCTGTTGAATGGTTTCTTAAAGCTTATATCTTACAGGGTAGTATTCTTAATGCCTCGTGAATTAAATGCTATGACATTCCTCTGTAATCTTAGCCCTAGAGGAGTAATTGCATGAGAATCAGTAATTTAAATTTATCATCAGTAATACAGCAACTTGAGGCCAACCTCTAAACAACAGCAAACTCAAAAGGCCAAACAGAAGGACTTTGCAAATATATATAGTTTAAAATAAAGAAGTGAAATGTAAAATTGATGAAATTTACCTCGTCCAAATTGGCATACCAGATGATGTTATTATTATGCTAATCCTATATACACAACCAAATTTCTGATAATCCTAAAAATATGTACACATAAACAACAGCAAATTGACTCACTGGGCTAAGTGTATGTGTAGCAATATTAATTAAAAAAGTTATAGATTTGAGAAGAGGTTGAGAGTTATGGAAGGAGTTGATAAGTAAAAATTGGCGTGAAAATGTTGTAAATGCAGTAGTCATATATGAATTTCTCAAAAATATAAAACCACCTAAAAAAAAGAGAATAAATTACAATATGCAAACACTAATCCTCACAAAGCTGAAGTAACTCTGCTTATATTAAACCAAGTAGGACTTGAGAATAATAACAACATATAGGGATACTTCTCTATGATAAAATAAGTATATTTCTTTATGATAAAATTCACAAGGAACAAAAATTAATAATATATATTCTTACTAACAAAACTCCAAAATCTCTGAATAAATAAGGACATAGTGGTTAAAAACACTATGGGGTTCAAGCATAGCAGCTGTTTTACTTGCTTCATGTTTTGTATAACAAATACACAGAAAATCAATAAAAATAGAAACAGTGATTAAACACATTATTAAATAACTTTGGCATTAAAATCATATTATTTTAAGTGTATGGCTGTTTTGCTTGCATATGTCTGTATAACATGTGCATGCCTGATGCCCCTAGAGGCAAAAGGAGGGTGTCAGATTCTTTGGAACTAGGGTTATAGATGGTTATGAGCCACCACGTTTATGCTAGGAATTGAACCATGGTCCTACGGAAAAAAGGCCAGTGCTCTTAATCCTTAAGTCATCTCTCCAGTCTCAGTGTAAAGTAACTTTAATATGTGTTGATATTAAATATCTATTGACAACTACACTTAACAGCTCCAGAGTGTACACTTTTTCAAGTAAAACCATGCAATATATACCAATTAGACATACAAAAGTATACTTATAAAGTAAAATGTTTGAAATGTTAAGAAAATGCATTGTTTAGTGAATTGTAAACCAATAATTAGAACATGTATGGAATATTTTTAAAATATTTGAAAAAATAACCATCAAGTTTGTAAATAATTCTTGAATCATTACATTTTTAGCCAAATGTGAACAGCAGCAAAATATTTAGAAAAATTTCAAGCCATGCTTAGATGAAACAGTCTTTTAAAAATGAAAATGACTGAAATTTACATGTTCACATTCAAATTCCCTGAAAGAATGAATTAAATCCCAGGGATGTAGAGGGAATAAATGATACAAATGAGGTTAACATTAGAGTGCCATAGTATCATATGATAGATAAAATTTCTGAAAATAAACTCACAATTGAAAAGTATTAATACATAAGCCTTTAACTACAGTGAATATATGGTGAAGAAGAGTGAGAGTAAAGGAGTGGGCACAGCCAATTCACTGCAGATCTGTGGGTGGACATTAAGAAGATAATGAGCAAACGTCAGAGTGTTATGAATAAATTTGATGAATTGAAAACACATCATGAATGAAGCAATCTATGACAGGAACTCTGAATTGGTTCACATTATTGCAAGAGGTGAGTCATAATTGGAATTCTTCCCACAGATGTTAAATTGGAATCATGGATGAATTTTTATCAGTCTTGAAATTCCATCATGAAAATTGAGTAGTTTGTGAAATTTGAAAAACCATTATTTCCACTCTGTGCTTTCCTCTTTCATCTTTCATGGCCTGTCATGAGTGAAAACAAGCAGAATAAGAGAACATTGAAGATCTTGTGATCTTATAGACAATAAAAATTAATACAGGGGATTTCATAAATAACCATATATGAAATTAAAGTTAACCAAATCTAATTATTCTTATAAGAAATAAATATAATATACTCAGTGTTCAACCTTGAAATAATGTCCTCTAACAATCAGGAAGATAAATTGTTTGCTCAGGTGTGAGAAGGAGAGAATACTTTAGAAAAGGAACATGTGAGGTGTAATAATGAAAGTACAAATGGAAACTGAGGATTGGGAGATGAGAAAGATCTGGGAGAACACAGAGAAGGAGAAACAATACTAACAAAGTGTATTGCATGAAAAGAAAATGAAACATGTAACAAATCAATTGCATATTACTTTTTATATAGTCGCCACCTGTTTTTTATTAACATATAAATGTCCCAAACAGTGCCTTTCACAATGTCATTTTCATATATTTGTGTTCATCTCCTTTGCCCATTCCCATACTTGTGCCCTTTCTCTACCCATGGCAGTCCCTTTTCTGTTCCCAGATAGACCCTGGTTCCAGATGTATGTCTATTTATTAAATGTACCAATTCACTGACTTAATTTCTAAAATCAAAAATAGACTACTAACAGGATCATAAATAGAAAAGTTGCTTCCAGCCTATTAAAATTCCCCAATGAAGGAGCTAAATAAAGGACCCAAGGAGCTGAAGGGTTTGCAGCCCCTTAGGATGAACAACAATATGAACTAACTAGTACCCTCAGAGCTCCCTGGGACCAAACCACCAACCAAAGTACACATGGTAGGACTCATGGCTCCAGCAGCATATGTAACAGAGGATGGCCTAGTCAGTCATCAATGGGAGGAGAGGCTCTTGGTCCTGTGAAGGTTCTATGCCCCAGTGTAGGGAAATGCTAGGGCCAGGAAGTGGGAGAGGGTAAGGTGGTGAGCAGGGAACAGTTTTTTGATTTTTTTCCCCCAGTGGGGAAACTGGGAAAGGAGATATCATTTGAAATATAAATAAAGAAAATATCTAAAGAAAAATTTAAAAAATAATTATTTTTTCAATTCTATGAATCAATGGGTTTCCTGTACTGCACTGTTTCCATATATTTAGTCTACAGGTTAGGGTTTAGAAACATCAATCCATTAATTAAGAATGCCTTGTGAAAATCAAGTTCATATTATAGGGAGTATCATATGTAAATTAGGCATTTAATTGGATACAAAGAAATTTATCATGTTGGTGATATTTTGAATGGAGTCTTAAATATTACATTTTAATAGATACAAACATCAATCTTTAAAAACACAATCATCTTTTGTATGACAAGAATGGACTTATCAGGAACTCTTGTGACTTGGGGATAAAAGTAAGCCATATAGAATATGTGAATATGTGCTTGCTGTTTTTCCAAGGAACCTGAGTTTGTAGTCCATGAACCAAGGAGGTGTCTCTCAATCATCAATATCTCCACAGGATTGAATAACTTTTTCTGCACTTCCCCAAAGCCCCTTCACACCACACACACACACACACACACACACACACACACACACACAGACAAACACTGTACTACTACTAGCTAGTAGTAGTAGAAATTAATTAGGTTTAAACAAACAAATAAACAAAATACTTAATGTAGGGACCTTAAAGTCTACTCAAGACATTCTAAGATTAAGTTCTCAGCACAAAAGAGACCTATTTGCCCCACAGAGCAAAGGGCAGGAAATAACAGACAAAGATAGGAAATAGAGGACCAGGGAAAAGAGCGAAAGAAACAAAGGAATGGGGGAAACATTTGGGATGTAAATAAATAAATAACAAAATAAATTACAAAATAAAGGTAACATGAGGTAATCCCATGTTCCAATGAGGTGTTAAATTTTGATTGGGCATATTAATTAGGTGAGACAAAGGAGGCTTTTCATTGCTTGATTGCTGGACCTTAATACCCTGATAGCTGGACCTTGTAGTTGGCCTCAAGGGAAGGAAGTTGCCAAATGAGAGAATGATAGACCTTGGTGACTAACTTTAGGGATGTGAGCTAGTGTAGTTTTATTTTATTTATTTATTTATTTACTCGTTTATTTATTTATTTTTAGGTAGAGGGAATGAAGGAGAAAGGTAAGGTCTTTGAGAGCCCTGTTGGCCATGCTGGCCTGAGTTCTTTCATTTAATGGGAATAGAGTATCCAACAGAGCTCAGGTTTCCAACAGATTCAAATCAAGAGCTTTGCATCAATCAGTACAGGAAGACATGAAGTGTTCTCAGTCTTTATCAAGGAACTAAATATAATAAATGGAGACAGTATTTATTTCTACAGTATTTGTACCCACCTTATATTTATACTGACTGAAATGTTGTATAGTATAAAATTCTGTGAAAGATATTTGAACTTCCAGTGTTTTTTCCCCAACTTTAACCTATTATAAATTATATATTTGTTTTATAATTAATAATAAAGACTAAACTTCTATTTTTCTCTGATACAGATGGAATATTAATGTGTGAAGAATTGTTTAATTCTTATAGCTTTAATTAGAATTTCAACAATAATTATGCTACTAATGATATTTCTCTAAGAGTTTGATCATTTTTACTACATACAACATTTTTCACAATGTGACATACTTAACTGTGTTTTTAAACACTGAGGTTGACATGTAATTAGCTTACCATATAAAATAATTAATTTTAAAATTAAGATGAATCAATAAAAGATAGAGATGATGGATGAGAACATCTTAAAATAACTAGTGTTCTTGCTTCCTATAAGGATTCCAGGGAAAATACATTAACTTTCCAAAAAACATAGATATCTTTCTTAAACAACAGCACAAAGAATAGACATCACTTTTTAACAATGACTATTTATCACTGATAATCTGAGAAACAGATTTCAGAATTTCATTAGAAATCCTTCTCCTTGCTACAAAATATAAATTAACAGGCTTCACACAGAAAGCCCCGAGGATGCTATATTGCTGTCTTTGGACATCTGGCACGGCACCTAGCAGACTCCTGCTATCTACCTCTTGCACCTTGAAAAGTGAGATTATTTATGCCAGTCTCTCAAACAAGTACACAACAATTCATCAACATGAAATTGTCTTTTCACCCTGTCTTATGTCATTGCTTGGCCAGTTAATGATCAGCAACTTAGTGGACTACCATAGCCTGGAATAAATCATTGGTTGTTCTCAACAAATGTCAGCAGCAGTATCATTAACATTGCTAGCAAACTTTCTAAGAAAAGTAAAATAAGATTAACATTCATTTACTCTTTAAATGATACCAACAGTGGGGAGAGAGAACTTGTAGAGTCCACCTCCAGTAGAAAGACAGAGCATCAAGTGGAGGGATGGGGTTGCCATCCCACAGTTAAAAACTCTGACCCAGAATTGTTCCTGTCTAAAAGAACTGCAGGGACAAAAATGGAGAAGAGACTGAGGGAAAGGTGATCCAGTGACTGGACCAGCTTGGAATCCATGTCAAGGGGAGGCTCCATTACTGATGCTATGGTGTGCTTACAGACAGGAGCCAAGCATAGCTGTCCTCTGAGAGGCCCAACAAAGAGCTGACTGAGACAGATACAGATATTTACATCCAACCACTGAATTGAAGTTGGGAACTCCTGTGGTTGAATTAGGGAAAGGCTGGAAGAGCGACCACATAGGAAGACCGGCAGTCTCCACTAACTGGAAATCCTGAGATCTCTCAGAGATGAGCTACCAACCAGGCAGTATGTATAAGCTTCTCTGAAGTACCCCAGTGCACATAAAGCAGAGGACTGCCTGGTCTGGCCTCAGTGGGTGATGTATCTAAACCTTGAAAGACTTGAGACCTTAGGGTTTTGGAGGCCTGCAAAGAGAGCATCCTCTTGGAGACAGGAGAGGGGAGGAATAGTATGAGGAACTGTGGTAGAGCAGACCAGGAGGGGGGGAAACCACCGGACTGTAAAAGAAAATAAAAGTAATAAAAAAATGATACAAGTATTATATCCATAGAATATGTTCCATTCGTTCCTATGTAATACCAAAAATTCCCATTATGACACATTGACCCCATGTTTCCTTTTTGTTTTTTCTTAAAACTTCACTAGAAAAAGAAATAAAGAAAAAAAAAAGAAAGAAGTTTTCTGGGTTCTACTTGTGATCACAGAAAGCTAAGACTCACTACTGGTTTTTAAGAAGGAAATGGATGAATAAGCTGAAAATGCAACTTTTCTGAGATCTGTCAGAGAGGTGAGGTCATAGGACAAAGCACTGTGTCCCTTTTTAAAATTAGGTGGACCTATGAGCAAACAGGAAGACAGGTTGCTGAAGCAGAAACCCAGGAGCATAACCACCTGAGGGAGGCAGTGCTGAAGTGGGGAAATCTACACTGCAAGTTACGCCCTGCAGGGGGCGTGGCCTGGACGGTTGCTGTATCAGAAGGAAATCGCAGGCTCCAGCCATTCTGAAGCCCTTACTCTCTGAATTTGACCTTTAGGAGCTTTTCTAATGGACCAATGAGCAACGGAGAAATACGGCTCATGCTCTGGCATACCAGAGGAAAAGGGACATATGAATTCTGTCCAAACATGCTTTTATCAGTGTAAATAAGCTATTTAAACTGAAGGCCAACCTGCAGGTTCATCAGCCTTACTCATGTAAGGATGGCAAAATGAATCCAAGGCTAGACTGGATTACCATAGAGAAGACAGAAACATTCAATTATAGTCTCTGGTAGCTTGTCTATCTCAAAAAAAAAAAAAAAAAAAAAAAAAAAAAAAAAAAAAAAAAAACAACAAACAAACAAAAAAACCAAAAAAACAAAAAACAAAAAAAACAAAAACATAAAACAAAACAAAAGAGAAACTGGGAGGCAACAAAGGCAACAAAATGTCTCTGGTACACAGTGTCCAAAAATCCTGCCTGGACTGATAGATTTGGTCAAAACGAAAAAAAATATGAAAAAAAGAAAACCTGCAAAAGCAGAATGAAATAAAACAAAGAAATGGACTAAATCAACAGAGTAGGTGACTAAAAAAATGTAGAATAAGCACACCACACACACACACACACACACACACACACACACACACACACATACACACACACATTTTTAATGGGAATACAGCAAAGTGAAAAGAAAAAGAACAGAACAAACGTCCTTAGCAATAAGTATTATAAAGCTAACAAATTTGATGTTAAACAGCAGGTCACCTATGTAGAGTGAATGAAATATTTGATGATTCAGATAAGAATGATCCCCATTGGCTCCTTTACTTACAGGTTTGGCTTTCAGTTGGTGAACTCTTTGTGAAGGACTAGAAGGGCACATTTATTGGAGGGACAAACTGGTGGGTGTTGGCTTTGAGGTTCCAAAAGCCCACCCCAACCCCAGTGTCTTTCTGCTTCCTGTCTGTAGATAAGATTTAAAGTCCCACCTGCTTCTCCAGTGCCATGCCTCTTTGCTTTCTTCCGTAATGATAACAGAATAGCCTGCTGAAACTGTAAGCAATACCTCAATTAGATGCTTTCTTTGATAAGAGGTGCTTTGGTCAAGTGTCTTTCATAGCAATGGAATAGTAACCAAGATAAACACTGAGGAAAAATACAAGAACAAAACAAATCCCCAAATAAAATCTCATAATCTAAAATCAATCTACTGAGGAGATGCAAAGGCATGAGTAGTTAAGTTCCTATTTTCAAAAATGCACCTAAAACATTACAAGTTAGTACATTTCTGCAATTCCCCTGGTCCTGCAGCTAGATGGGAGGTGGAGATGTAAGACTATATAGAAGCGCTTGTGCTAGTACCTGGCATCTACCATGTTTAATGAGAGTCTCAAACAAGCTGAAATGTGTAACCTAACATCCAAGGCTGTCTTCTGACCTCTACATATGCTTCATGATACATGTGCACTCACAGATATGCTTACACACACACATACACTTGTATATCATACACACAGAAATTATTTTTAAGGTCTATACATGTACTCTGGTATGTGGATGTACAATGAGCATGTGTCTATGGACATACACAGGTATGTACATGAGTGTATGTAAACATATGTTTATGCATATTTTGATATGAATGAGCATATAGCTATCTATGTTTATATATGTGTGTCTGAATATGCATATGTATATTTGTGATTTGGGTATGTGTATGTGGGAGTAAATATTTTGATTAAATGTGACTCCAGAATCATTATCTGCTGCTCCAGTCTTAAGAACTGAAACTCCATCTTTTTGCTCTGCTTCAAGCAAACTTGTATTTGGGAAGAAATAAAGATTGAACTGTCAGAGGAACACAGCAAACATCTAAGAATCATTTCAACCCAAGCAGCTAAAATAATTAGTCAAATATGCAGTTTACATATGATGTCTTAATTTAATTTTCTATCTATAATCATATTCTTACACTATCAGCTTTTTTTTTCTTAAGAAAGACAGCTTTCATAAATAGCCACGCGTTCAATCAGATTATTTTTCCCTGTTCTTGGATCACATCCTGGAAGAATTATAATAAGTAGAAAATTTGGCAAAAGCAAATAGAAATTGAGCCAAGCTAGATGATCCATAAATGGCACAATAAACTTAAGAATAATTGAGTTGATTCTGATTCAGAAATAGTCCAGCTTTAGATATCTCTCCCTGTCTGTGTTCTGCATATTTAAATATGCTTTCTATTAGGAATTAAAGCTAAATTGTTTGACATAAATGTCTTCACTTATTGTATTTCATAATTTCACTGATGACTGGTACCTTTGCTGAGTTCTTACAACTTAAAAATAATCTAGAATTTCTTAAATATTATTAGAGATACACAAGTGGGAAAGAACTGAGAAGGTAGAGATATCAAAGCCGTTTGATTTCCAGCTGTCTGTCATACAGTCGCAGGGAATGTGAGACTTCTGATCGCAGAAGGTTGCACACAGGGGGTACAGATAAATCACCTATCCATTTAGAAATAAATATTAAAATAAAGAGGACTAACAAATTAACTATTTTATGTGTTATCATATGTGTGGCAATATGAAAAAGAGCTTTTATTTGTCTACTTTCAGTGAATGACAAAATATGATCTCATAATTACTATACGCATGTCTCCAATTTCTAAATTATTGATTTCTTGTACGCATGCTCCTATGGAGCATTTACCTTTAGCTTTTAAACTTGGCAACATTGCCATACTCTCCCTCCCCCCTGCCCAGTTGGTTTTGACCCAATGAAGGACAGCTTCCTGCTTCCAATATCAAAACAAAAAAAAATCTAACTCTTAGATATCCTTTAGTATGACTCCTGGACATGTAGGACTGAACCTTGTATAACTTCGTGTCAACTTTTTAGTTCACTTTAGCAACAACTCTGGGGTTCATTAGGACTCTCATGCATCATAGTCTCTTCCTGACTATGGAATCTGTATCTCACAGCTTAAAAATACCTGTAACTTTGAAATTACCCTGGGCAGGCCCTGTGCATGCAGTCACAGTATTTGTGAAGTCATATGTGCATCAGTCCTCTTGGTCTGAAAAATACTCTTTCCTTAGTGTCCTCTATTGTCCTGGCTTTTACAGGCTTTCTACACTTCTTCTGGGTGATCCCCTATGTCCTGAGAGAGAAGAAGTTTGATAGAGACATCCTGGCCTCCCATTCTCTGCACATTGTCTAGTTGTGAGTTGCTACATTCATTCTCATCTACTGCAGAAGGAATCTATACTTTTCTATGAATATCCCATCCTCCCTCCCCCAGTTTCTATGAGTGTGTTCCTCCACCCACCCACCCACTCCTACCTCCACGCCCTCAATCCCCCTACTCTGGGTCATCTATCAAGCCTTCATAGGACCCGGGACTTCTCCTCCCATTGATGCCTGTCAAGGCCATTATCTGTTACATATGCAGCTGGAGCCATGTGGACTCCTTTGTTGATGGCTTAGTCCCTGGGAGATCTGGGGGGTTTGGTTGGTTGATATTGTTGTTCTTCCTATGGGGTTGCAAACCTCTTCAATTCCTTCAGTCCTTTCTCTAGCTCCTCTGTTGGAGACCCCTCGCTCAATCCAATGGTTGGCTGTGAGTATCTGTCTCTGTATTTGTAAGACTCTGGCAGGGTCCCTCATGAGACAGCCACATCAGGATCCTGTTAGCATGTACTTCTTGGCATCTACCATAGTGTCATGGGCTGAATCCCCAGCCTTTCCAGTTCTTTCTGAACACTGGATGGCTCAACTCAGCTCTTCTGACTCAAACTCCTCTCTAAGCTGACTGATTCAGTCTGGCTTCCCTTAGTTTCTCACTGAACTGCTTTGCTTGGCCTCAAATGAACTCTGAAGATTTGGTCTAATCATCTGGGTCCTTCTCATTTTCTAGCTTGTTTTGTCTTCACCTGTGTCTAGCTTGTTCTCTCTGCAACATCTCTATGTAAAACTATCTCTGTCAAAACTCTGAATTACCAAATTCCACTCCAATGCAATGCTTCTCAATATAGTTGAAGGAACGTAATTAATTGACTCATGGGTGCTGAGATAAAGGTGTGTACCACCACACCTGGACTTAAGCTTCTCTTTACCTGAAACTTGCTCTATACTAAGCTTGAACTCAGAGATCAGTTTGCCTCTCTCTTCTGCGATTAAAAATATATCTGTATTCCCACGAGATCACACAAACCTAGAAGGTCTTTAGATGTGTTCTTTTGCCAGAACAGCTATGCTACTGGCTTAAAATTCCTTTACAACTCATAAAATATTATAACCTAAACTTGGAAACAGATCAATACTTACATCAAAGATAATTTAATACAACTGATACAATTATTCAAGGATCTGAGAAAATAAAGTTAGATGAAAGCCTTTTTCTAGGAAAATATTAATAAAAAGGCTATGAATTATCTCACAATTTATAACTTGGTTAGCTTATATATAACTTGATTATAGAAAAATGTTTTAATATATTTTTTTTCTTGGTATTTTTGGTGTACTAAAATCTTTTTTTATTGCTATTTGTAAAATTACCTCTTTTTTTTTATTTTTTTATTTTTTTTTTTAT
>NW_022196912.1:82905316-82907308 GCF_008632895.1 Mastomys coucha | reverse complement strand
TAATTAGGAAACTATCTCTGTGCCCTCTAGTTAGTCTGGCTAATGGTTTATCTATTTTGTTGACTTTTCCCCATACTTTGCAATTTCATTTCTGTTGTCATTTTCTACTCTAAAGCAGGTACAGCAGTACTGTATTTGATTCTTCATGAGGGACTGTTAATCAATTGTTAGAGTCACAGTCCAGATGCCATGAAGGATGAGTAATCAATCTTTCATATGGGTGTATCATACATTATTATCTAATTGTTGGTATCTTATTTATTTTTAAGGAAGATATATTAACTGTGTCTTAGCAATAAAACATATTACTGCTTAACCTATGTTGTAGAAACAATAAGAACACCTTCAGCACAATAGATATAACAAATACAACAGGTATATTAATGCATTTTGGTACAATTAGAAATCTAAAATGTTACTAGAAATTTGAACAACTGAACATTTATTTTCACTTTTCCTAAATGTAATACAAACTACTAATATAAACTATGATTTCATGTGTAGCTATTGTTAATTTTTCTATGTATATTTCTCTTACTTTTTTGCTTTGCCTTTGTTTTATTGTTTTTATTATTATTTTAATTTTTATTACATTTTCTTCCTGTTATATGAACTTTTTGCTTGTGATTCTTTTTTTTTTTCTAGCAAGACAGCCTACTGGAGTATGGAAACAGCAGAATATTTACTATATGCATTGGCAAAAACAGATTGATTACTACTGACTTGTTAAAGCTATAATATTGATTGTGTAACTGTGTTCCATTCTGTTTTGTTCACATTGCAAATTGTAATCATTACATAAGACTTTAGGGGAGATCAGTGATATCACAGAACATGGAGAGCTAAGGCAGGGCTTACTAACTTCTGTGTCTGCTCTTCTGGAACAAGAAAACAAATCCAAGACAGCAGGATTCTTTGTAATTATTTTGAATATTTGTGCTGATTATAGAAAATAAAATCCCACAAAAGATGTATTACATGTTATTGTTTGAAAATGACCAATTATCTAGTATAAAGATTATTATGTTTTAAATTTATGGCAGTGAGAATATGCTTGCTGTTGAGTAAATACCTATAGAAGCATGTTTTATGATGTGGATGCTAGGCAGAAAATAACATGTCTGAGAGAAGAGATCAAAGACTGCTAACGTTTTTCTATTTTTCCTAATGAATATAGGCACTATAAGACAATGCAGCTGGCATGAACACCTATTATATGTGTGTGTGTGTATGTAATATGTTAAATGGTATGCTGAAATAGCAATAATACATATATACATATATTGTATATGTATATGTATATATTTTATATATAAATATATCACTGATATGCTATATATTTTACTGATAGACAAATGTTCATTATTATCAACACTATTTTCTCTATTGCTTATTTATCTAAACTAATAGTTTTTCTTGGTTTTCACACATTCTATATTTGTTTATTTCTTAGAAGTTATTACATACATTTTTCTACATCCATACTGTCTTATTTAATTGAACAAAAGTTCTTGTGGTTTATATTTATAATGTGTAAGTGACATTGTATGCTGTCTTATGACCATCTGCTTTTCAAAATTGCAAGCACTAAAATATTTTTTTTATTATTATGGTTTTTTTATGTTTTTTTATAAGATATTTTCTTTATTTACATGTAAATTTCTCCTTTCCCAGTTTCCCCTCCAAAAAACAAAGGAACAAAAACAACAAAAACAAACCCCTGTTGCCTCCCCCCTCCCCATGCCTGCCACCCCACCCTCTCCCACTTATTGGCCCTGGCATTCCCTTATACTGGGGCACAGACCCTTCACAGGGCCGAGGTCCTCTCCTATTGATGATCGATTTTGCAATCCTCTACTGTACACGTGCTGCCAGAACAATCAGACCCCTCCATGTGCAGTCCTTGGTTGGTGGTTGAGAGCCCGGGAGCTCTGAGGGTACTAGTTAGTTAATATTGTTGTTCGTCCTAAGGGGCTGCAAACCCCTCAGCTC
>NW_022196912.1:82902919-82904711 GCF_008632895.1 Mastomys coucha | reverse complement strand
GAGTTTTTTATCCTAGCCATTCTGACTGGTGTGGGGTGAAATCTCAGGGTTGTTTTGATTTGCATTTCTCTGATGACTAAGGACGCTGAACATTTCTTTAGGTGCTTCTCAGCCATTCGGTGTTCATCAATTGAGAATTCTTTGTTTAGCTCTGTACCCCCTTTTTAAATAGGGTTATTTGATTCTCTAGAACAAAAATTCTTGTGGTTTATATTTACAATGTGTAAATGACATTGCATACTGTCTTATGACCATCTGCTTTTCAAAATTGCAAGCACTAAAATATTGATAGTAAATCCCCAGTTGAATTTAGTCCATGCAGGACCTCAGGTGACCTCAGCGCTGTAGATTTTTCCTCATCTTCACTATGGCTTTCACTTCTATGACTGAGACTATGATTTACTTTATTTTTCTGTCTTTCAGTGATTTGTACATTATTGTTTTCTTTATGTGATTACACAGATCTTGAGACTATCTTTCTAATTTTCAAAATCAGCCATAATATATACTTCCATTTTACTTTAGGATAAAGAAGCACATAAATTGCTCTGTCAAATTTTAATTCACTTTCTAGTATTACTTAATATGTGAGGATTTGAGACCTATTACAGTTTAGATAATCATTTGAATTATACATACCCTTCTCTATGAATGATATATTTTTAATTGCTCATCTTATTTGAGCAACACAACCATTCAGACTTAACTACATGTTTAAAATTATTAATATTTTATTAGTCAGTCTGTGCAGCAACAGACAACATTTCCCTAATTTCACTGTCTTGAAGCAGTGTACATTTGTCCCTGCTCACACTCTGAGCTGTTCTGTTGATCCTGTGTTGAGTTATGTGGCCTTACCCTCAGTCAGAAAGACTCAGTGCCAGATGCTCTCTATGTCTAGACCTCATGTTGAATGAGAAGCCATTATCCATGCTCTTTCAGGGGGAGTCCAGGGGAACAAAGTCAAATCCTGAAAGGACTTCTAAACTTTGACTTGAAAGATTAATATGTCTGTCAAGTCATATTTTAGTTGACAATGGAAATCATATAGTCAAGCTAGAGGTCAATTGTAAAATATACTACAGGGAAATACAGCCTGGCAGGAAAAAATAATTTTGAACATGCAATGTACCAACTACAAGTATATAACACAAAACTTTTCCAACTTAAACGTGTACTTTTTAAAACCTGTCTTTTCTAATACATCTAACTCTTGAATTTTGGAGAAAAGTTTCCTGAAGCAATTCATTTGTAGCCTGCAGTTTTGGAATTATATATCTACTAATATATTAGATATAATGGAGAGTAGAACCAAATGAAAGAGTTTCGGAAGAGTTTCTTTTCCAATATAACTTGAACATGTTTTATGGAACTGGGGATCTTAGAAGAGATAAATGTGTCCCAATGAAAGACTTCAATTTTTGGAGTACTGGTTTAAAGAGACATTAATATAGACTTCAGTACACAGGTGAAGGGCCTTCAAGCTCATGGAGAGGATTAAAGATGGAAGTGATTATAGACAGTAAATACTAGGCATCAGAAATGAGGTTTTGATTAAACCCAATTGCTCAACACTTTGAGATATTTTTATTTTGTTAACTTCTTGTGGGATAGAGAAGGTACTGACAGCATTGCTACAGAACACCAGCTAGAGCATCATACAGAACACCAGCTAAAGCATCATACAGATCACCAGCGAGAGCATCATACAGAACACCAGCTAAAGCATCATACAGAACACCAGCGAGAGCATCATACAGAACACCAGCGAGAGCATCATACAGAACACCAG
>NW_022196912.1:82854270-82902788 GCF_008632895.1 Mastomys coucha | reverse complement strand
CGAGAGCATCATACAGAACACCAGCGAGAGCATCATACAGAACACCAGCGAGAGCATCATACAGAACATCAGCTAGAGCATCATACAGAACACCAGCTGGAGCATCATACAGAACACCAGCTAGAGCATCATACAGAACACCAGCTAGAGCATCATACAGAACACCAGCTAGAGCATCATACAGAACACCAGCTAGAGCATCATGAGCTCCATAGCTGAAAGTTCAGTTAGGCTGGCATAGCACACTTGAGATGACTTTAATTTTTCAGTTTCTTTTCAAGTATCTATGTATTTTTTACATATTTATAAAATCTTATTTATTTATTTATTTACTTGTTTATTTACATATTTACTTATATGAGTACTCTCTTCAGACACACCAGAAGAGCACATGAGATACCATGACAGGTGGTTGTGAGCTACCACATGGTTGCTAGGAATTGAACACAGGACCTCTGGAAAAGCAATTAGTGCTCTTAACCACTGAGCTATCTCTCCATCCCCAGGTATCTATTTATTTTAGAGCAGGCTATAGGAGACTATTATGTCATTAAATTTCAATCATATTAAAAATCATAGATTAAAAAAATCAATCATTTATTAGATGTTTATCTAATGTAAAAATATGGCATTGTGTTATTAAGTTTTATTAAATTGGGATGTGGAGTATATAATGATGCTTTTTTATTATAGTATCAAGTCCTTTTCTAAGAAGTTATCTTCAGTTGGGGGCACATAAAATCGTGTGCTAATGTGCTATTTCCATCTTTGTCTGATGTTCTATTTTATTTTAACATCCAAAGTTCAACCACTGTAATGCTTTAGGCTCTCTAGTTCTATTTTATCTATTTATGCTCTATTCTTTGGGGGCTTTTTGATGCATTTCTCTAATTTATCTTTTTATCCCTGCTGTATGTTTCATATATTAAAATTTCACTGCTTATTTTTATTATAAGCATAGTACAAAATAATAGAAATTTAAATAATACAAAAAATGTGTTTGAAAGGCCAAAAACCTTTTATAGGGAAATATTTTTGTTAAAATTCTAGTTATTATTCAAGATATATGGCTATAATTTATGAGAAAATGGTCTTTCATAATGATTATATCTCAAAAGAGTTTGTACCTATTTTGAAATGTTAGTGTTTTTTGTCTTTTCTCTCATGAACACTTCCTCTTTCTGTGACCCCATAGTAATTTCCTGACCACTGCATTTCTAATGAGGTTCCCATATCTGATGATCTAAAACAGAATTTGCATAAATGAAAGAAAATATGTGATGTTTGTCTTCCTAGATCTGGGATTCTTTATTCATGATGATTGTTTCCATCTCCAAATGCTTACCTGAAAATTTTTATAATTTCATTTATTCTTTTTTATTAGATATTTTCTTTATTTACATGTCATATGATATCGCCTTTCCCAGTTTCCCCTCCAAAAAAAAGGAAAACAAAAACAAAATGAAACAAACAAAAACTCCTGTTCCCTCCCCCCTCGTCCTGCTCACCAACCCACCCTCTCTCACTTCCTGGCCCTGGCATTCCCCTACAATGGGGCATAGAACCTTCACAGGACCAAGGGCCTCTTCTCCCACTGATGACCAACTAGGCCATCCTCTGCTACATATCCTGCTGGAACCATGAGTCCCTCCTTGTGTACTCGTTGGTTGGTGGTTTAGTCCCTGAGAGCTCTGAGGGTACTAGTTAGTTCATATTGTTGTTCATGCTAAGGGGCTGCAAACCCTTCAGATCCTTGGGTCTCTAGCTCCTTCATTGTGGACCCTGTATTTAGTCCAATATTCCATTTCATAAATACACCTCATTTTCATTTTGCACTCATCATTTTCCATTTCCCAGCTATTGTGAATAGAGCAGCAATGAACATGAATCAGCAAGTATCTCTGTAGTAGGCTATAAAGTCCTTGGGGCATATAGATTGCTTAACCTTAATCAGAGTATCTTCTGTTTACATTAGATGATCATCAACCCAGAGGCCCTCAACTGACCATTATCGAGATGTTAGAGACTGAAGAATGTTTGGCTCCGAAGGGAACATGTATACTAATCTCTGTCTTCCAAAGGCTCAGAAATCCTTGTGAAAGTAGGGGTAGAAGGAGTGTTAGAGTCAGTGGTGAAAGATGACTACAAGAAGAGTATTTCTGGATATAGCTGGATAGATGAATGAATTTAGATTGGTTATGACAGTAAGCACAAGTCTCACAAGCCCAAGGCTAGACAAATGCCAACACCTATGGCAAGTCTGATAGCAAGTGCCACCCCTAGCTGTGGGAATGGAAGGGTCACTTAGCTCTAAGAGTACCACTGACAAGTTGACTGTGCTCTGGTCGATTCTTTGGGCTCTACAAATTGGAGATGATAAAGAACAAAGGCAGAAAAGAAAAAAAAGATACAAAATAGAATGGGCAAGGAAGGAGTTAGGGATTCAGGAAAATTTTAGAGGAGAGGAATTGAATCTGATCAAAACTCATTTGATGAAATTCTCAAAGAACTAATAAGAATGTTAATGAGTTTTGCTCTGTATTTTAATTTTAATGAAATGTTCTCCATGTTCATTCTTAGCTTTGAGATCTTAACACTATGACAAAGTAAGTTACTCTCAATATTCCAAACTTATATTCACAATACTTAGTTTTAAATAGGATAATTAGTAGTACCACTTGGCTATCTGTACTAGATGTTTTTCTTAGCACATATCACTTATACTCAACCACAATGGTGAAATAATCTAGCCTTACTAGGATTAGTAACTACAGAGATCATGACATTGACATATCTAATATGGATCTCTGAATCCTAGGTTCCTTTAGTGTCTTCTGGAAGTAGTGACTTTACATACTTCTATTTAAAAATTTTCTGATCTATTGAAGTATTTCATGCTGTGGCTGTTGACTGTAGATAATTTTAAACATTTATTTTTATTGATTATTTGTAAGTGGATGTCTGTGTAAATATATAAATACATGCATATATGACTGTATAATTGCTCACAGAGGCCAGAAGACATCAGGTCTCCTAAAACTAGAGTTTCAGATTGTGATCAGCCTCAAAGTTTATGTACCATGGTAAGAACATCTTAAACAAACATTATTCCCACCACCACCATCACTACCACCACATTATCGTCATCACCATCTAGATATCTGTATCCTAATGAAAAAGAGAAAGAACAAATGTGGATTTGGATGGGTAGGTCAGTAGGGAAGATTTGGGAGGAGTTGCTGGAGGGAAAACTATAACTAGAAAATATTGTATTAGAAATCTATTTCCAATAGAAACATATATTCTTTGACTGAGATAATGGAACAACTCATAAAGTATTTGCTGAGTTAGCATGGGGACCTGAGTTCTAACCTCTACAACTCACTTATGTCCCAAGTATAGAGGTATATTTTTGTAACCCCAGAACTGGGGCATAACTGGGGAAGGAGGCAGGAGGATACATGGAACTGTAGTCCAGCAAGCCTAGATGGAGTAATGAGCTCCAGGTTTAATGAGAAACTTTACCTTAAACCAGAAAGGGCTGTGTGTTAGAGGAAAACACTAATATTGATCTCTAGCCCTCACGCTCACATGCATACATGTGGGTCTGCATATGTGCACACACACACACACACACACACACACACACACACACACAAATACACACATGCTGCAGATTGTTGTGGCCTCATGTAAATAACAAATGGAAATATTCTGATTGTTATATTATAGTGAATATTGTTACCATAAATAAATGTTAGATTAAAGACAATAAGATACCTTCAATTGCAGTATTTCCTTTGCAAGTATACCTCACACTGCTTTTGTTTTCAAGTCACTTTTCAAGATTTACATGATTTTCAGATAGAATTAGAAAACAAAATTTAATCTCTTATTAAGTATTTACCTGTGTCATATTTTTTAGCTAGAAAGTGATAAGCTTTCACGATACAATTATTTTTTTAAATTTGAGATTATAATATAATTGTACCATTTATTTTCCCTTTACTCCCTTCACACAATTCTTTATGCACCTTCTTGCTTTTCTTCAAATTTTGACCTCTCTTGTATCATTACCAATTATGTGTATGGGGTGCTTGGGGATGAAGGCTGGTGGTGCTCATAAAAGCATCTGAAGATTGCTTTAGTTACAGGTCTGGTGATCCAACTGAGAGAGTGCTTAGAACTGAACTCCAGTCCTCTACAGGAGCATTGCGTACTCTCAACTTGTGAGTCATATCTCTGACCTTTGTATCATATTAAAATGGCTCTCTTCTGTTGCTCTAAACCCCAGTCTCCCTTATTTCATGTCTCAGGGTCAATCTGTGATCCTCAAATTCTCAAGACAGAGGAGAGGATCATCACTAATTACATTTTTCCTTACTTTCTCTTGCCTCTGCTGACATTTGTGTTCACCCCACCTAATTTGAGAATGGACAACTGAGTTAGAGCAGGTTTGAAAGCTCTCTGAAACAGTTGATTCAACAAGCAGTTCTTTATTGAAACCCATCTATTACGATAACCTCTTTAGAGCAGACCTACACATTGTTGTATTTTTGGCGTGTGTTCTCAAGTGTGTCTTCATCAGAACACCCATGTCACAGTTATAAAAGAGGAAAGGTGAAAAATGTAACCTGTTTAATCTTTTCATCTATGTTAGCAAATCCCTCCTTCACCAGGTTCATGTTCCACTCTCTTCCTTTTAACTTCTCTGTTAACCCCCTTAAGGTTTTGCATGATTGCTCAGCCTTGGTCACATGCTTTCTATTCTAGTCTTCAAGGATCTTATACATGTCTGTCTCTGTCACAAAGAGACCAGCTCCACGCCAGAAGAGGCAGATGCAAAGTACCCAACTGTAAAGCAACTTTCAATGCAGTCATATCCATGTCAGTCTCTCCTTGCAGTGACACTCATCCTTGCGAGTGATTCTCTTAAAGTGCTTTATCTTGGCTTAATGTGAAAGAGAGCAGCTGCTTTTCCTTCTATTGCAAGGAATTGAGAAAGTACACAAGGTCACCTGCTTTTGGCCTTTCGCTCCCCAGTTCGATGATGCTATTTTTAAACTAACTCCTTACACAATTGGAAGGCAAGAAATGCAAATAAATTTTAAAAGAGCCATTAACCCACTTTGTACAGTCTGGAAGATAATAAGCATCCACTTACATAGAGCCTTAGTAAATATGATCAAATGCTGATTACCAAACACATGAACAACATAGAAAATCTATTGTGGACATAACAGTAAATACATATAACACAACAAGCAGAATGAAGATCAGAATCCAAAGTCATAAAGGATGAAAAAATTGCAGTCTTTGGAAGCCACATAGCATAACCACTTCAGATAGTCACTGAAGTTAAAGCCATTTAATCCAGCTTTGTCTCATGTCATTCCCCTGGCATTTGTTAGCCTCTTGTTACATATTAAACAAAGCAGAACTTTGGAGACTTGGGAGGGGATTGAACCCAGTTTTCTACAGTTGGCTGACAGTCACATCAGCCATAATTATTAGTAGTGTGTTCATTAAAAGCATGTCATATGTATCTTTATGAGTTGAGGAAACATTAAGATGCTACTGTGTGATAGTAAGTCTTGTAGTAGTATCCCTGAAAGAAGTGTTATAGTAAGATTTCAAAGCTGTGCAAAACTTTAGTTAATGAGAGCATTGGAAACATTGAATTTTATTTCATCTAATTTTATATCAGCCAATAAAGAATGAAATCAGTATGAGTTTATTATACATTAGAACCAATATGGATACAATATAATAAATAAAATTATCTACTTGCAAATTACTTGGAAATGTAAATTGGTATCCATGTCAAATATCATTCAAATAGACAAAAATTACCATTGTGTCATGTCTTGTAAAATATTTGATAGAGTGTTTACAATGCTGATACCCTGATATTTTAGTTTGACTCTTAAATTATTAATATTCGTTCATTAATAACATCCAATAATTCATAATCATGAAGCTGCAACCGAATGTCACTATTATCACATTAAACATGACAGTTTTTTGGTAACTGAAAGCCTATCAATGATTATACAAAATTATCTTTAAATTATATTTTTATAAATTGCATTCCTGAAATTATAAACATAGTTCTATTTGACCTGTGACAGCATGTTTAGTTTATATAAACAAAAGTGCATTAAGTAAAACTGTAGAAAAAAAACAGGATAAGCAGTCCCGTATACATAAAATTAATCATTCCTGGATGCAAAACTAATGTTATTATAACTCCTTTTGTGCATTTGAGGACTACTTCCTGCCATGGACTATTGTATTAAAACTAAACTTAATAATTTGATAATGAAACATTAACAAATCAAAGGATAGGCTCTTTTATTTATTGTTAAATAACTTCTCCTTAAGGTTATTTTCCATTTTTCCACATTGCAAATCTTCTGGGAATCCGAGTATGTGTAGCAATTACCATGATTTAATTGAAGATAACATTAGTCTCCAAATAAACATGAAGTATCATATTTATTTGTAGACCTTCAAAATGAATGTATAATTTGACATGGCTTGCTCTGAAATTTTCTTATTTAATTAAGAATATTTTAGAAACTATGCCAGTAAATACTGGTCAACTTCATTAGTTACTAGAATTCTATAATTTAATATACTATATTTATTTGTAGCTTTTCTCATTGCTGGTTACTAAAATTTCCATTTTAAAACATCAAAGAATAAAAGTGTGTCAACTTTATCTCTTTATCTCTGCATACAAGCATTCGTGTCAGATATATTTACAGGAATGGAATTGTGAGTTCATTATTGTTGAGTATCTTTACATTTTTTCTTCGGTTTTGGGAGAAAGTCTCCCTCTGTGGTACAGGTTGGTCTTTATTATTGATCCTCCTTCTTCATCTTCCAAATGTTGGGACTACAGACATGCAATGACATGCCTATTGATAGTATAAACACACTTCCATCATGAGAAAAAGATGCCACCCTAGTTATAGCTCAAGACTTTTTTGTTTTCATAGGAAAAAGATTCTGGCACCTATGATTTACAGATGGGTTATTGTAGAGTGTTCTCAAGAAGTAATCTTATCAAAGAATGATATATGTAGGGTTAGACAAAGCAAGGATTTGAGTCATAATACACCTGCACAAAAAGGCCTCAGACAATACCATAGAGAGCTCTGAGTATAGACTTGACCTTCATGAAATTATCCCAGTTGAGATATAGATTTAAGCTTTTGGAATGCTCAAGTCTACTAGTCATTGGAAGGAAAGTGATATATTGGTGAAGGGATATGTCTTACTGAAGTGGTTCTCTTGACCAAGTGCAGTTCCTTGGAGAACTATAAGGAGAAATATAAGACTATCAGATGACAACAATCTTAATTCTTTGATCCTAGAACATCACATCTGAGTGGCACTTCATAGATTTAACTATCATTAATTCTTAGTATCATCAAGATTGACAATAGTTCATTTCATGCAATGAAGGCGGCATATCAGTTTCTCCAGACTATTGATAGCCTCCTTTCTTGAGAAAGCTTACAAAAGTAAGATAGGACAAGCTGGTTTATCTGTCTCCTCATCTAATGATGTAACTGGTAGGTGGCCTCTCCCTCAAACGTTTAACTTAACTATTGTCACCATTTCTTTTTATAGGTTGGGTTCAGTGTCCATTTAACATTGCTTTTGGGTAGACGAATTAATCTACAGACCAGCAAGTTAGTCTTCAAGATACCAAATATGTGATTTACTTCTATGCTACTATCTCAAGTTGTAGGAAAAAATAATTTAGCCTTGCTGCTAAACTTCTAATATATAACCCTAAATTCCTACTGCAAAGTAGATGTATGCATGTATTTCAGTGTACACTCACATAGCAATTTCATATTCTTTGAATAATCTTTGTACACAAAGTTGGAACTTTTTGCTGTATTTTGAAGTACAGCTAGATATATGGACATAGTTGCTTGATTATAGATATGGGTTGAGTGAATGATGCCTCTTTATTTTTCCTAACGTGTTTATCTTGAAAATGAATGTTCCATCTGGTAATACTGCTGTGTACTCCCTTTTGATTATGGGATCTCTGAAAGAATAGATCTTACAACTGAACA
Source organism: Mastomys coucha (assembly GCF_008632895.1). Lineage (NCBI taxonomy): Eukaryota > Metazoa > Chordata > Mammalia > Rodentia > Muridae > Mastomys > Mastomys coucha. Next base: position 82,894,689 of record NW_022196912.1, on the reverse strand, counting down.
CACACACACACACACACACACACACACGTTTGATCTATATGACATATCTTGCACTTGGCAAACCAAAGATCTGCAATGAATTTCTCCTACTGATATTCACCATAGATTTCTCTCTTTGTCTTTTCTCATTAGTACCTCTAAGATTGTAGGTTCTTAAGTTGTACACAACTCAAGTCACAAGATGTACTGAACTGTTCACAGTCTAGAAATTTCAAAGACTATCTTCTCCATCCCTACCCAGAAGTAGTATTATTTGTCTCAACCACTGAGAGGATTTAGAGTGTTTTCAAATGCAGAACATGTATTTCCAGAACAAAGAGAATTGTAAGAGGTTGCATCCAGCTTGGTAATAGAAGTATAGATTTAAATTTTTATCTTTTTGTTTGGAAGATTTGCTCTAGTATGCTCCATGGTGGTGGGTTCCTCAAAGCTTCTCTTCATCAAAACTGTCTGTATCCTATCTTCTAACTGCTAGAATCTAATCAAGGTTCCTAAGGCACTTGTCAGCTCTTACTCAGTTGGTCTGAATACTAGGATGGCATGGGTATAATGTGAAGTGGTTTTTCTTTTTCTTTTTTGTTTGCAGGTAATAATTCATATCTATTTTGAAAACACAAGCTAACACAGGAACAGACTGTTTTCTATGCCATCTATGCATAAACTCCTCTGATGTATTTGTCTCTTTTGTTGTGAGTAAACATAACATTACCAGATGACCAGGCAAATTCATATTACTTACCAAGGTAAGGACATTTTTTTTAACTAGAGAAAAAATAATAAACATATGATATAACAATATCACTACTTGGTTGCTTTATGGAAATGTATACATCCACTCAAGAATATATATTAGGTTTTTTTCGAAGGCAGATTGCTGAGAAAAAAATGGAAATGATTGTATTCCCCTTACCCAAATAATACCAAAAGACTTATTTATAGGTATTATTGATTCTTATGCCCCATGAGAATTTTTTGATGGTATACTTTATCTCTATGGTTGTAGTAGAAAGTTACCTTATTCTTAGTTCTGTTTTTGTTTGTTTGTTTGTTTGGTTTGGTTTGGTTTGGTTTGGCTTGAGTTTGGTTTTGGTTTTGTTTTTTACACTATAGCAACTTATACCCAGTAGCACTGGACAAATGTGAATGTTCTGAAGAACACCAACTCAGCCTATTTTGAAGACTAAAGATATCACCACTTGAAAGTAGTTTATGGGCTCAGAAGAGCCACTGCGAAGCTGAGCTGAATCATGGTTTACTTCATTGCCAGTTTTCTCATTGCTTTGTTTAGATGGTATGGGAGAAGAAACAGGCTGAAGCATTAGGATGTTAATGTGCCAACTCAGACAGGATACAACAGTCCTTAAACTATATGAATATAATCCTTCCCCAAGTTTGCTATAAATTCATCAAACTACTGTAGATCCTTGAAGGAATGATGCCTGTCCGAACACAGATTGTGAGTTCTCTTTTAAAGAAGTTTTACCCCTCAGCTATTGGGAGACAGTTCTAGAAAGTCCAGGTAGATAAAGGATTGTGACTCTTTATTAAATTGGCTGTTTTGAGCTTCCTTAATGCATTTTGAATTTTATAGATTGAGAAAATGTTGTTTGATTGTCATTTATCTTGCCTTAAGAAAGACTGTAATTCATCAATCATCAAAGTGATTTATTGTACCCAGTTCCATAGTTTAGCTTTAAATCTGCTTAGCTTTCTTGGACATTTCTAGATACCCTTTAATATTTTGTCTTATAGGTGACCATTACATTTCTCAAAAATCCCTGCAAATTCAATGACATATCCATTAAATATATGGAACAAAATGGAAAAAATAGGAGTAGGTAAAATTTAAAAAATTTTGTGGTTAATGTGCTACATACAACTTTATTTAATGATTTTACATATCTCTCTATTCCCTCACTTATGTTTCCAGATATTTTCTGTTTTAAACTGCCTAATGAGAAGTGTTACTTCCAAGGTCCTTTCTTGCTTTTTATCAATAAGAATTAAACAAAGTTCTGAATTTGGATGTATGCATCCCCAAACTGTAAACTGTGTTTTAATGAAAGTTTTCAAGCCAATTTCCTGATTTTCTGAACAATGTGGATATTATTCATCTGTCTCATCTTATTCTTCAGCTTCCTTATATCACAGTGGATTGATATGAAAGATCACAGTCTCTTCCATGATAGAGAAAAATCATTCACTTTTTTCTCTCTCAAAGTATCATGGTTTCTAAGATGTCATAGTACAGACTAAGGGAGCTTAATGTGCCTGGAAGATATCCTTTATTATGAGTGAAAATTTCTCCTGTTTTAGCTTTAATCTTTCATCAATCTTTAAAGCTAAGTAATATCGAACCTTTTTAAAGCATGGAGGCATTTCTACTCAATTTCTTTAATTTGAAAATATGCTGGCATAAATGAATATTTTTTCTAACCTAACTCTTTCTTTTATTTATAGAATAAGATGAGATTGGTAAAGGCCATTCTGTTAAATAGCTGAAGACAGTAAATCTTTACATATTTGAAAGCAAAATTTACTCTTATTTGTATATTAAAAATTATCATTGCTTAACTTTGCTTATGAGAGTAATTCTGAATTAGTTGATGGCTTCAATTATGCATGATTATCAATATTCTGCACAGTTTATAATGTAGATATTCTTGCTGATTTTGTAGTTCTCAGATATCTGAATCTATTTCTGATAACTTAAAAATTAACACTCAAATATTACAATTTCCTGAGTTATAAAGAAGATAATGGGGGCTAAAATGACCAAATCATATGCATCTATGTAATTGTTAATAAATAACAATTTTTCCTGCTCTTGGGACTTTTTTCCTCTATTAGTTTGTCTCCACCAGCTTTGGTATGAGGACTTGTGTCTAGTCTTACTATATCTTGTTAAGGTTTATTAAGTTGATACCTTTGGGAGGTTTGCTTGTTTTGGAGGGGAAACAAAGAAAGAGTGGGTCTGGGGTAGGGGAAGGGACTAGGAAGAATGAAGAGAAGTTAAACTGTGGTAGCATGAATTGAACAGAAAACAAACAAAGAAAACCCCTAGATATACTAAATTCAATGATACTCATATAGTATTATTTTTTTGAGACATGGACTTGATATGTAGGTCAGCCAGGAACTCATTTTGTATTCTAGGTTGACCTCAACCTTGTGCTGATATTTCTACCTCATCTCTTTACTACTTGAATTACAAGCATATGTTACACACTCCATATTCACACTTTCCTTGAACATTAAAAACCCTGTGAATGTCATATTAACTTTTATTGCTGAACAAAATTAAGTATAGTTATATTTTATACAAACCTATACAAGTGGAATATTTTTTCATTTAAAATTTGCAATTGAACACACATTGTACAGAACAATACATCTCAAGAAAACATTTTTATATAAGTATATAATGTAAGTTAATTTTATTCATTAACAATGAAAGCCAGTTGTCATCTCCTAACATCATAAATGACCCTTACATATCTTTCCACTATCCTGCATCTTTTTTTAAATGTAATTCTTTTTTTTAGATTGTTATATTTTATTTATTTACATTTCAAATAAACACCTTTCTTGGTTTTCCCTCCAGAAACCCCCTATCCCACCCCCCAACTCTCTGATTCTATAAAGGTGCTCCCCGCCACCCATCTTCTCTTGCCTCCTAGCCTTAGAATTCCACTGGAGCATCCATCCAGCCTTCACAGGACCAAGGGCCTCTCCTGCCATTGATGCCCTACAAGGATATCCTCTGCTACATATGCAACTAGAGTCATGGACCCCTCTATGTGTACTCTTTGGTTGGTGGTTTAGTCCTTGGGAGCTCTGGTGGGTCTGGTTGGTTGATATTGCTGTCCTTCCTATGAGGTTGCAAACCCCTTCAGCTACTTCAGGCCTTTGTCTAACTCCTCCGTTGGGGACCCTGTGCTCAGTCCAATAGTTGGCTGCGATCATCCGCATCTGTATTTGTCAGGCTCTGGCAGAGCCTCTCAGGAGACAGCTCTGTCAGGCTCTTGTCAGCAAGAACTTCTTGGCATTCAATCTCTGTTCCATACTTTGTCCCTGTAATTCCTTTAGACAGGAGCAATTCTGGGTTAAAAATTTGGAGATAAATATGTGGCTCCATCCCCCAATGGGGGGCCTTGCCTAGCCTCTGGATATGGTCTCTACAGGTTTCTTTTCTAATTGTTCTCTTTCTACAAAAATGTGTTTTATTCATTTCTTTTCCTCTCATTTTTAGATTTCAAGTATGAGAGAAAACATGCTGTTCTTTATGAGTACAGCTTATTCATTTCCTTGATGATCTTTAGTTTTCGCAATTTTCCTGTAAATGATAATTTCATTTTTCTTATGTTCTTTAGATATTTTTTATGTGTGTGGTTCCATTGCTTAGATATTTGTTCATACAACTCTAAAAAATATTGATATATTATCATCTCTATTGGATGATGACTTTAATTTTTTTGGCTATATATAAAGCAATGTTATATACTTCAGTCACATTATAATAGGATAATAGCAGTAATTCTTTACTATATAGAAGAACTTTTGGAAGCATACAATCAATAAGATAGATTCTTGTTTTATTGTCCAATTATAAATTTGTATTTACCTTGATGGATATTGTGACTATTAGAAAGTTATCTAGCTTTCCTGTCATGTTTTTGGTGACTGAATTGCAGCTTTAATTTTAAATGGATCTTTGTTGCCAGTTGTACTGCTGAATTTTAAGGGTTGCTTTTGAATTTTAAGTTCTATTGTCAATCTGCCATGTTTTTGGTTTGTACACACTTTTAATGCCAGTATTTGGGAGGCAGAGGCAGGTGGATATGAATTTAAGGCCAGCCTGATCTACTACTGAGTGAGTTCCAGGATATCCAGGACTACACAGAATCACTGTCTGGAAAAAGGAAAACCAACAAGCAAATCAACCAACCAACCAACCAACCAACCACCAGCAACAACAAACCCCATTAAACAACAACAGCAGCAACAACAACAACAAACTCTTAGTTATTGAACAATGATAACAATGACAGTCAAGTATCCCAAGATAATGGTTTTGCAAATGTGATGAGGGAAGTTATATGTGTGGAAGATACCAGTGATTTTCCCACAATTGACTGTGAAACAGTCTCTCCTAAAATGGCTGCATGAACAATACCAGAAAAATGGCAGTATCAATGGGCATGTTAATATGGAAGTGGAAAATTTTATAGGGTTCCACATTTTGACAAAGAACTATAAATAACTAATGGCTTCTAAGAGAAGGAGAATTAGCATTTACCCAAAGTGAGCTTCCTCAGGAATGAAGAGTTTGAATGTAGACTCAAGCTCATGTCACAAAATGAAATTTTAAGTCAAAGACAGTAAACAATAGCTAACTGGAAGTACAAATAAGAAATTTAGACATTTGAAGTAGACACATATGTCTAAAATTTTAAAAGTTGGATTCAAATATCATTGATTACAAAGAAAGAGAAAAAAATTCAAGCACTTTTAAAAAGAACACACATGGTATGCACTCACTGATAAGTGAATATTAGTCCAGAAGCTTGGAATAACCAAAATACAATCCACAAACCACAAGAAACCAAGAAGAAGGAAGACCAAAGTATGAATACTTTAATCCTTCTTAGAAGGGGGAACAAAATACCCATGGAAGGAGTTGCAGAGACAAAGTATAGAGCAGAGACTGAAGGAAGGACAATCTAGAGACTGCTCTACCGGGAATCCTTCCCATATTCAGTCACTAAATCCAGACACAATTGTGGATGCCAGCAAGTGCTGGCTGACAGGAATCTGATATAGCTGTCTCCTGAGAGGCTCTGACAGTGCCCAACTAATACAGAAGTAGATGCTCACAGCTATTCATTGGACAGAGCAAAGGGTCCCCAATGAAGGAGCTAAAGAAAGGAACCAAGGAGGTAAAGGGTTACAACCCCTTAGGATGAACAACAATGTGAACTAACTAGTACCCTCAGGGTTCCCAGGGACTAAACCACCAACCAAAGAGTACACATGATGGGACACATGGCCCCAGTTGCATATATAGCAGAGGATGGCCTAGTTGGCCATCAATGGGAGGAGAGGTCCTTGGTTCTGTGAAAGTTCTATGCCCCAGTGTAGGAGAATGTCAGGGCCAGGAAACAGGAGAGGATAGATTGGTGAGCAGGCAGATGGGGGAGGGAAAAGGTTTTTTTCTTTTACAGAGGGGAAACTTGGAAATGAGATATCACTTGACATGTAAATAAAGAAAATATCTAATAAAAACATAAAAAAAGAAATACATTTGAAGTAAAAGTAGACATATATGTCTAAAATAAAAGTTGGATCCAAATATCATTGATTACAGAGAAAGAGAAAAAAACAAACACTTTTACATTTAATTAATTGAACATTTTCTTAAATTGTTAGGGTTTCTGTAGTTAGGTACCACACACTCAATGATTTATACAAATGTGAAGTTGAGGAGCTGAAAGGAGGGCTCAAAGAGTAAGAGCACATACTATAGTTCCAGAGATGGGACATATACACAAATGAATATACCCACACAAGACACATATACATACACATGATTTAAAAATAACAAAATAAATCTTCAAGAATGGAAATTTGATTCTGACTTTCATAGAGACAGGAAGTCTGAAATCTAGATGGTGGCAGGTCAGGAGACTAGGTAGAGCCTGCTTCATGGTTTTCCTCCATTCCAATAGTGCATCTTTTCAGAACATGAGATGCATGGCACTGGGGACCTTTAGAGATTTCCTGATATAATCCCTTTCCAATATTTCCTGCTTCTAGTACCATTATACATTAGGTTATAATATTTATGCCTGATTATTTTTTAATGTGGGAAATAAACATTTATTGTAGTCAAAACATTTGTTACATGATTATAATAATCATGAAGTCAATTTTCACATCAAAATTTGTTATAATCTTACCTTGATATAGGTTGTGTGAATTTGCTTATTTAATATGTTTTATTTATTTATTTATTATTTGTAAATTCTATACAGTATACAATGTATCTTGATCATACCTATTCTGCTCTTTTCATATCATGCAGGATTCTCACTCAAATATCCTTCCCAATTTAATGTCTACTGCATATATGTATGTATGTATGCATGAGTGTATATGTATAAAAATATAATAAATGCACATCCATAAATATATAAAACCAGTTACTCCATGGAGTGCTGCCAATATGTGCAATATACATTGTTGTGGGATTATTCACTGGAAAGTGTGCAACCTGCCAAAGCCACAGCCTTAAATAAAATAGCTTTCTCTCTCTCCAAAAAAACATTAAGTGACAATAGTGCCTTAGCTGGAAGTGGGTCATTAGGGAATGCTCCCCCCTTCATTTAGAAATTATAACTGTCTTGTTTTGTGCAGATAGACATAGCTGCTGTAGGTTTAAGTGTGTGACAATCAGATTTTGTCCAGGGGACAGTATTTCACAGCCCTTTTCCTCAGCTTCAGACTCTGATAATTTTGCTTGTTTATTTGTTCTCAGCTTTTGAGAATTGTATATTTAAGTACTGTGATGGTTTGTATATGCTTGGCAGAGGAAGTGGCAGTATTAGGGGGTGCGGCCCTGATGGAGGAGGTGTATCACTGTGAGTGTGGGCTATAAGACCGTCATCCTAGCTGCCTGGAAGCAAGTATTCTGCTAGCAGCCTTCAGATGACGATGATGCCTCAGCTCTTCCTGCACTATGTGTGCCTGGATGCTGCCATGTTCCCACCTTGGTGATAATGGACTGAACCTCTGAACCTGTAAGCCAGCCCCAATTAAATGGTTTCGTCATAAGAGTTGCCTTGGTCATGGTGTCTGTTCACAGCAGTAAAACCCTAACTAAGACAAGTACTGAATTTACTCCAATTTTACCCACTCTCTCCTACTCTTACCATGACACTACCCCACTGATCAAATACATGACACCATACACAAATTTTATATATACATATATATATGGTTATGTTCATATATATGGTTATGTATATATATGGTTATATACATATATATGTGTGTGTATATATATATATATATATATATATGTGTGTGTGTGTGTGTGTGTGTGTGTATGTGTGTGTGTGTGTGTGTGTGTATATACACACACATATATATCGGCTCTTTCAGAGCCATTAGTTGTCTGCAGAGTTTCATGTAGATATAGGGCCATGTGAGATTTTCTTCTCTCCCAAGTTGGCATGTTAACTGGTATTGTTGTACATGTTTTATTTACATAAGCAACTATAGTTTTGAAATTTCATATGTGCAGCCTCCCTGTCTTATATTGAATACACTGTCTCAAAACAGATACCCATCTCTTCTGGGTCTTCGTATCTTTGCACTCCCTCTTCTGTTATATTCCCTAGACCTTAGATATAGCTATTGCATTGTACATGTATCAATAAGGATTGGATACTTCATGGTCAGTTCTCTGAACGTTGACCATTTGTGGATTTCTGTGATGAAATCAATCTACCAAAAATGTAGCTTATTTGATGAAGAAATTTACACCTATCTGTGGGTCTGAAGGATCAGCATGTAGAACAGTTAGACATTGAACTTAATTAGGAGAGTGGCAGTAAGTGCACCTCTCATGCCCATTGCCTGATTGTCAATGGATATTTGGCTAGGCTTAAATCCAATTAGAAGCTCTTGGTTGTCACCAAGATATGGGTCACTTTCACAACTTTGGGGATATCTTGCTGGAATGGTCATTGTTGTGGTTCGTAGACACCCCAGCTGGGAAGGACTACTCATCTCTTTTCTCCCTTAGAAATGTGCATAGGGCTTTTTGATCCCATAGGAGGTATTTCTGAGAATGGAGGCTTCTTGGCCAATTCCAATTCCACCTCTCCAAGGTCTCAATCCAGTGTTCATGGTATTTTATATAACACAGTCTTATTTTCAAATAGTGGGAGGCAACCAGTGCAAAGGCAGTAACTTCTATTGATTTGGGGGTCTCTCAAACTTATCAGATCAACAAACTGAAGGAGGTTTCCTGTGCTTGGAGGTTATGTTCGATAACATTATTTTGCTCCTTCTAGGGGCTTTATCACTGCATGTAAAGAAACTTTATTCAAACTATTTGTTTCTCTCTGGGTTTGAATCCTTGCTGTTTCCTTTAGTTTTCTAAAGCACCTTCATTTTTATTACTACAATAGCTGAACTAATTCGTATGCTTACCATCAGCCTAGAAGTTCACGTGTCTACTGTTTCCATGTTGAGATTTGCTGATGTGTTCAGTTGGATAGGTCTTGCATTTTTATGCAAAAGTACTTTTAGTATTCTCTTGGGTGTTCCATTTATAGTGTTAACTCAGAGTAGAGAAAACGTTTCACACTAACGAGTCAAGAGGAGCAAGCAATGATTCACCTCAGTCTTAGCAATGAAAGGTCTAGACCCTTCAATGAACCTCAGGTGGTATGAAGGCTATAGCAGAAACTCAGAGTCCACTCGCATCTGCTCAGGGCTGGCAAAGCCTTGCTCTTTCCCTTTGGAGGTGGGGCTGCTGACAACTGACTTTCCACAGTCCCAGTCTTTAAATTTCTTACAGGGTCTGTCTCAAGTTCTTGCTTCTCCTCAGCTTTTTCTTCTTGTCTTTTGACGTATTTACCAAAGCAGACCATTTCCAGATCCATCCTTGTGATTGTCTTTGTTTTCAGGACCCACAAGTAATTCAGCCTTATATGATAGATCCCTTTTCAAGATGAGTTCTGTTCATAAGACTCTAAGATAAGATGAGTGATTAAATGGATTGTTCTCTAAAGCTAAATTGTTATGCAAACGGTGTTACTTTCAGACCAAAACCCTGTAGTTGGTTCGAATCTTAAGGAAACTGTAGGTTACTATAACAGAGGCTGCAAGGTGGTTTTATCACCAGAACTGCCTGTGCTGTGCAGTTGTTCATACAATCAGTTATGTTCCTGTCTTGAGTAGCATTGTAGAGGACTGTTACTACTTTTCTCTGCATTGCCCTCTCCCCATACTTTTAGCTTTCTTTTCACCTTTATTTTGTTTTTAATTGCTCTTCTTCTTCTCTCTATAAAGTGTCTCCTTTGGTGTCTTGATTTCTCCCATTTACTTAGTGAGTTGCATAGAAACTTCTAGTCTGCCATCTGCCAATGTTGACATTTGTGCAAAACCTAATTTCCAAATCACTAATCTTTTGAGAACTGACAGTTGTGTTTCAAGCAGGATGAAATCTTATGATGTGAGAATTACACCATAAGAGAAGTGAGATGTCTTCTACACTTGAGTCTGTTAGTGAGGCCAGCCACCCAATTTGTATAGGCTCATTTCTCAGATGAATGATTAGGTTAATTTTGAAAATAATTTCAGTCTAAATCTAGAAATGATATATTTATAATTTTAAATGTTACTTTGAAGTGCATGTAATTTGCATTTTAGTATGAGAAGGTATTTGATGTTGACAAATACTTTGAAATAATTTCTGAATATATAGAATGTTGTATAAAAATCCTTTGTTATTATTTTCTTTACTTACATGTAAATTTCTCCTTTCCCAGTTTCCCCTCCAAAAAACAAACAAAGAAACAAACAAAAACAACAAGAACAAACTCCCATTGCCTCCCCCCTCCCCATGCCTACCACCCCACCCTCTCTCACTTATTGGCCCTGGCATTCCCCTACACTGGGGCACAGAACCTTCACAGGGCTGAGGCCCTCTCCTCCTATTGATGATCAGATTTGCAATCCTCTACTATACACATGCTGCCTGAATAATCAGACCCACCATGTGCAGTCCTTGGTTGGTGGTTAAGAGCCTGGAAGCTCTGAGGGTGCTAGTTAGTTCATACTATTGTTTGTCCTAAGGGGCTGCAAACCCCTCAGCTCCATAGGTCCTTTCTCTAACTCCTTCACTGGGGACCATGTACTCAGTTCAATAGATGGCTGTGAACCTCCATTTGTTATATTTTATAGACACTTTGAAAAATAACTTGACTAACAATTGCCTTACCATATTTATCAAAAAATATCAGTGTAAAGTACAGAAATATTATCATGTTTTATTAATATTAGCTCACTCAAATTAGTTGAGATATTTCAAAGGCTAGTCTCACAACCAAAAAGACATTTAATGTGTTTTCAGAAATATTAAAATTTTATGTAACTTGTAAAATGTATGTAAAAATTGTATATATTTCTTATTTTGTGAGATAACTTCATTATGGATTAGGTTATCAATAAACTTATTATTAGTAATGTCATGGACTTCCCAAAATGATTGGTGGTGATTTGGGAATTTATTAGTTGTTTTTTCTTTATTTAAGTATACTGATTTTTAGTAAATTAGGCCTAATAAAACAATAAATATGAGACCAAAGAAATTTTCACTTAATTATATTTTTAGTATCTATTATTTGTATTTTCATTGTTTTGTTTGTTTTTCACAGGATGAAGTTTATTTATTCTAATTTATAGAGTATGAAAATTCTTATAAAGTAGTAGCTTTCTGTAAAATTATTCCAACACGGGAATTTGTATCCCCTTTATTGAAAAATTATTATTACATTAAAAGGAAATTTTCATGTTTTCTTCTTTATATATACTCACAAGCTAATATAAAACCAATTCACTGTATAATTTATAATACATATTTATAAAAAACCCTGAGGCTAAGAAAACACAATTTTTGTTCTATCCTGAAAAAATTTATTAACCTTTCATGCAAAGTATTTATACTTGTTTAAGAATATGAGTGTGCATATACACACATGGACACACATGCACACACACTCATATATACATTTTGTAATGTCACATGCTTTAATATTTATTTTTAATTATGTCAGAAATGATAAGGCTAGTTCCAAAAAAATTTGCTGAATTACATACATGTTAACATTTTATTTTCTGTATATGTTTGTAATTTATATATATATCAAGGGCTTATCAAGGTTTTCTTTGACTGTAATTTGTATCTGAGTTATTTAGTCTCTTACAGGAATTTCTAAACATAGCTCTGTGTGTGAGTACTATTTTAACATTTAGGCAAAAGGTTCTATTATTGTGTCATAATGGCATATTGTCCACTGTGGTACTTATAGGTTTAAATGAGGACAAGCTAACAACCTTCTTGCCTTTATTGTTAGCTGTGAAATCCCACTTGCACCTATCAGCTTCAAAAGCAAAAAGTATAGAAAAATATTTGAACATATTATCTTTTTGATCAGACAGTTGAGAAACTATAAACATGAATTAATGAAATAAAGATAATTTTTTTTATATTATGTCATTGTATTGGAATTAACTAAAGAATATCTTTTATTATCTGGAAATTGGAAATTTACTTTGAGTTTGTACGTATTAACAGAAAAGCATGCAATGCTATATACACATATGTGTATTTTAGTTCCAAATGCCTATGCTTTTCTCCTGTGCTCTGTGTTGTTAAGAGGTATCTGTCAGCAATTGTTAATTGTGAATATAAAGAAATAGACTAAGAAATTCTCATATGGCTGTTCAAATAGCCTTTTGGTGATTGTATGTGAATGTGTTTATAGGAAAGATTTTTATTTAAATCTTTAGATGTAGTAATGATGATTTATACCCCAAAGTATTAAGGTCATTATTAAATCTATTAAGGGTCTGAGTAAAGTGAGACAGCAGAGAGGAAGGACTCACTGTTTTTGATTTAGAATATCAATATCCTCATCTATGGCATGTGTGTTTGTTGATGCTCTTGTGTGTGTTTGTATGTGTGTATGTATGTGTGTGTGTGCATGTGTGTGTGTTTGTATGGGGTGTGTTGTATATATGTATGGATTTTCACAATGGGTATTATTACAACCTGATGAATAGTTGGATGTATACCAGTATTTTGACTATTATAACTGTCTGCAATAGAGTAAAAAATTATATTGGATTACTTGGCCAGGATTCATAAAGCATATATTTTAACTTAATTTTACCCTTGAAAGTATGTGTTGTTTCCAGTGAGTCACATTGAAATCTATGAGCTTGAATTTCCAAAAATAGATACTTGTTAAATTCTTACTGGTCCCTGTAATAATAAGTGACACTTATGAGAAAGAAATACTGCCTAGTTAAATAAGTGGCAGGTCAAGTTGGAAGAGCAGATAGACTGTGCAGTGTCTTCTGAAAGAATGCTCCAAAACAGGATAGAGTTGAACTTCTATTCTCCACATCCAAGGGGGAATACAAGGATCATTTTCAAAGTTTTCATAGTTCGCATGGTTTACAAACTTTACAGGTATGAGACATGGGATGAAAGATTGATAAACAACCATCTATCATCAGTGGAGGAAATACCATTGACAGATTCCAAGCAATCTACTGGGAAGACCTAGTCATTAATGGTAGCATAAAGCTTGTGAGTGCAGACTATCACTGGCTCTAGCACAATATTCAGTGAATACTATGAGTGGATACAATCAAGAAGTCACCTTTCAGAGACCCATATTCAATTTGCATCACATAAGAGGGCAGGATGATATGCTTGAAACCTTTGATGTCTGATTGGCAGCAGGAAAATATAAAGGAAGTGAGTGAGCTTTCAAAGGCTGAGATTGGGGGCAGGGGTAGAGTTCTCGTGGAATGTTTGATCTGGCCCTAAATGTATATCACTAATCATATTATAACTAAGTATAAGATTAATTTAAATGTAATTTCTATCTTGGATATTTCTAAGAGTTCCTTGAATAATAAACTATGTAGAAATGTTGCACATCTGTCCTTAGGTATGAATGAAAGTAGATCGATTAAGAATGTGAATTGAAACATTTGTCATCTCTAGCCTATGCATAATGGCACCCACTAGCTCTTGGAGAATTGTTTTCCTTCTAATATTGAGATATGTATCTACATTCATTCTGACACATATAATCATATATATATGTATATATATATACACACATAGCATAAACATACATAAAGAGAACAATAATATCTTTGATGTAAGATTATTGGAATTAGGAAAATCTAGGGTGTATTTTTAATCAGCCACTTGAAGTGGAGATAAAATAGGCTTAGGGCCTTTAAGAAGAAGTAAAGCTATTCTGCCCATGACTGGACATCTTTCAATGGCATCATCTTCATTAACATATGTTGCCACAATGAATTATTGCACCCGACTTAACTCTGAGATGTAAGGATAAAGTCAGCACCACAAATATGACCTCTAAACTGAACTATTGCCACAAAAAGGGTTGAAGAACACATTCCACTATATTTCTTGGTTTCCAGAGGGTCCAATAAGGCTAGAGAGAAAAGTAAGATTCATATTTATTTCTCCCACCCTTCAAACATAGTTTCAAATAAATTAAGTTATTTTTCCATTATCTCTATACCAAATTGTATCATACATCCTAAAGGAAATGCACACAGCAGAAAAGATAAAATAATACTTGTAGGCATGGGTACAAACTAATAAAACACCATACTGAATTTCTTGACAAGAAAACCACCTAAGGCTAGGAATAGTTGAATATGATAGAAAAATGAAAAACTCGGAATTCTCACATGGCTTTCTTATAGGGTATTTTTGTGGCATGATTAATGGACTAAGAGCTGAGTAAGCCCTACTGAAATTCTGTTCAATTTTAGTTTCAATAAGTCATGCTGATGGACTTATGCTAAATCGAGACTGTAGATTCATATACATATATATGTATACAAACATATACATATACTCTCTGTATACAAACATATACATATACTCTTTGTATATTGAAGCCATCAATTTTAATTGGCTTACTTTAATTATTGTTTCTCATGCTTAGAATTTATTTGCAATATGAGCTAAGAATCAGACATTTTCTGATACCCTGAATTATCTTTTGTTTTGGTTAGCAATGTTTGAAGCCTTACGCTTTCTATTCATTACCTACATTTTCTGGGTAGTAAACCACCATAAGTACTAGGTTAGAACCAAGTGCCACAGGGGTGTCATATACAATGTACCTTTACACAAGCAAAAACACAAATTTATCTTAGTTTTGCATTTACAGAGGAAGTAAAAGAGGATCCTTTGCTCTTTTCTAAATTACTGAGATAGGAATTTGAAAGGACTGCAAGCAGAATATTCACAATGCTTAAGTATCTACAAGGAACTGCTGACTTGCTGTCATGAGACCCATTTGGACTCTGCTGGCTCCTATTTTCTGTAAACTGTGACAATAACTTGCAGTTGGATTTTACCCCAATATGATGAAAGTTCTCTGAACATAGATCTTCAAATATTCAAAAAATATATACAGAATAAACTACTTTAACTTTCAATAACTTTTTTTTTGAGAACTTGATTTATGTCAGAAACTGTTCAGAGACCAATGGACATAGCATATGCTGGTACATCTGACAGGGTCAGAGAGAAGTTGGCATTGCTGTTTGCTTCAGATACAATCTGTAATAATTTCCCAAGAGGTGGCAGCTATCACTACACATCTCCTACTGCACACATAGCTTGCCTCTGCCTTCAGAGCCCTGGGATTAAAAGCATGTAGCATTATGCCAGTGGTGAAGGTTCCTATAATTTCATTTTTAATGACAGCTTTGCCTAATAGTGTCTCACAGGGTTCCTAACAAACCAGCACCGGGATCTCTTGAGCTAGTGTGAGCTGTCTGCAGATTAAACCAGGGAAATAAAACGAGGAACTATAGCTCTGTCAAAGTAGTCACACCAAGGACTTCGGGATCTCTCCCATGAATTGAAAACTTGAAAAACTAATTTGTGTGTTTGTTTACTGTTTACATGCTTTTATTTTACCCACTAAAGTTCTCACCTCTCTCTCTCTCTCTGTCTCTCCCTGCCCTTCTCCCTCCCTCCCTCCCTCCTCTCTGTCTGTCTGTCTGTCTGTCTGTCTGTCTTTGTCCCCTCATTGTCATAGCTTAGTTTAAAAGTACTGCTTACCTAATTTGAGAAGACTCTCTGTCTCCTAATGAATTAAGTTTTCAAATCTTGTTTTTACCTTCCTACCTTTGGTATGTCTATTATTTATCTTTTTATTCATTTTGTGCATATGATACACACAGTCCATTTCTATCCCAGGCTGCTTTATGTTTCTTGTCCTTTGAATATTATTTTTACTAGGTCTTTGGTAATTTCAGAGAATGTATTTTGATCACATTCACCCTAGCTTTTTATTTAACTCCTTTCAGATTTCTCCTCACATCTGCATTCCCCAGAAACTTTGTGTTCTTTTTTATTTATTACATTCCAAATGTTGCCCCTTTCCCAGTTCCCCCTCCAAGAGTTTTTCACATCCTTCCCATCCACTTTGCCTCTGAGAGGGCACTCCCCAACCCCTACCAACCCACTCTCTCACCCATCCACACAGCCCCCAGCTCACACCCATTTTACCTTGGGCATCAAATCTCTACAGGATTAGGGACATCCTCTCCCACTGAGGTCAAACAAAGCAGCCCTTTTTTACATATGTTCCAGGGCCCACAAATTATACCATTTATGTCTTTATTTAGTGGCTTGATGTCCATGAGCTCCCCAGGGGGTCCAGGTTAGTTGCTACTCTTGTTCTTCCTATGGGGTTGCCATCCCCTTCAGCTCCTTCAATCTTTCCCCTCTTTCACAGGGGTCCCTGACCTCTGTCTAATGGTTGGCTTTAAGTATCTGCATCTGTCTCAGTCAGCTGCAGATAAAGACTCCCATAGGACAGCCATGCTAGGCTCCTTCTCCAAGCATAACATGGTATCAATAATAGTGATGGGGTTTAGTGCCTGCCCATGGGATGGACCCCAAGTTGGGACAGTAATTAAATGCCATTTCCTTCAGTCTTTGGCCGAATTTTGTTCCTGAATTTATTTTCAGCAGGAAAAATTCTGGGTCAAAATATTCGAAGGTAGGTTTGTAACTCCAGCCTGTTACTGGGGGCCCTGTCTATGTATTGGAGGTGGTCTCTTCAGGTTCTAACTCCACACTGTTGGGCATTTCAGGTTAAGGTCATCTCTATTGAGTCTTGGAAGCTTCTCACATAATAGTTCTTTGTGACTTTCTAGAGGCTCGCCCTGACCCCTAGCCCCAGTAGCTGGCATATTTTTTATTTGTTCTCTTTGCCCTTATGGCTTCCCTCCTGTCTCCCTCCATATAAAATTTTGGCCCCTGTTTTCCCTCCCCTCTCTCATCTAGGTCCCTTCTTCTCTTCCTCATCCTCCATTGACTATTTTGTTCCCCCTTCTAAGTAGGATTGAAGCATCCTCACTTGGGTCTTCCTTTTGTTAAACTTCTTATGGTCTGTGGGTAGTATCATGGGTACTCTGTACATTTTGGCTCACATTAACTGATCAGTGAGCATATACCATATCCTTTTTTAAAAGGATACCTTTCGGGTCCTTTTAAAAAATAAGTTAGTATCCCATCAACTCTTATTTTTTTTCCATACAATTCTGGGTGTGGGGTATTCATGGGCCCATGTTTAACCTACTAGATGCCTTACTCCACCCTTAAAGAGAACTATATTTTTATTCTATTAATTTTGACTTTACCAACTTTCTTACTACTTACATATGACCAGTCTGTTATTGGGACGCAGAACACTCTTTTCTATAAACACACGCTTTCCTTCCCCATAAAAATCTGGTCTACTTTATCACATCCTTACACCTCTTCTCACCAACACAGTGTTAACCCACTTGTCTTTACTGCCAGACTATGCAGCCAGCTGCAGGGTGATAACAATACCATATACTTCTTATAAGTTGCCATCACTAGGTATATCCAGGTTTAAATTATTAAGCACAGATTCAAGTCCTAGAATATCCATTGATTCATTCATATCTCCCCTCTCTCTCTCTCTCTCTCTCTCTCTCTCTCTCTCTCTCTCTCTCTCTCTCTCTCGTGTGTGTGTGTGTGTGTGTGTGTGTGTATGTGTCAGTGTATGTGTTTCCAGTTGATATATACTTGTTTCTTTAGTTGACAAATTTACATTTATCATCTTGAATCCAGTTAGTGCTTTGACATCCTCTGTGCTGAATGCAGGTTTCTTTTTCTCAGATCACCGTAATTGATTGTCTTGTCTCATGACAATGGGTAAATTCCTGTTCCTTTGTATTTGTAATAACTGTATTATTTTTAAAAAGCAAGTTCTTTGTGGGTAGGCTTAGGTTTTGTGTTTGTTTCCTTTGTTCGAGCTTTGTTTTTCGTACTCAGGTTGGCAGTTCAGTCAGGGTCTTTTGTCCTATTGGGCACAGAGTCAGGGAGAGATTTGGCAGTTCTCCCATTAGATTTGTCAACCCCACTTTTTGAATAATTGCTTTCTTTGGATCTCTCTCTGACTCTCTAATATCTGCTCCACTTTCTCATGTCAGGAAGATGATATGTATTCATTTGTCTTGAATTTTAGCTGCTGTAGAAGCACAATATAAAATAACATTTTAATATTTTAATTTCTTAAATTTATAATCACAAAGCCTAAAAAGGGACATAAAAGTTTGAAATCGTAGAAAAGCTTACCAGTGTTCACGGTCTGTTTTCCTGGGCTGGGTTGCAAGTGTGGTTACCTACAATGTGAATGATTATTTCTTAAGTGCTTTTCTATGAGGCCCCTATACAGCCAACATCCCATGCAACTCTTTCACAGGGCCTGGGATCCATATTTAGTTTTGTAGTTGCTTTAGTTTATGTCAGCATTACTGCTATAAAACAATGATCAAATCAACTTGAGGGGAGAAATTGTTTATTTGCCTTACAGGTTGTTTTCTCTTGTTAAGGGAAGGCAATGCAGAAGTTCATGGCAGCAATCCAGAGGTGGAAACTCAAAGACACTACACAACACTGCTCATAGGTTTGCCCACCCTGCTTTCTTATATAACCCAGGACCATCTGCCCATGGGTGACTATGTCCACAATAATCTGTGCCCAGTAACACTAATCATTAAATACAAAAATACCCCACTGACATATTCAGGGACAATCTGGCAGAGGCAATTCCTTAACTGAGTTACCCTCTCCCTAGCTGATGCCAGCTTGTGACAAGTTGACAAAAACTGACCGGCATGGAAGTAAACTGTCAACTATCTCTCAACTGACTGCAGCATTTTGTGTTTTCTGGAACAATGGAAAAATTTCTGTTTTTCTGTATTTCAACCTGCATTTGTCACTGTCAGATTGTCAGACGATAACCATTCTTTCAGATGTCTCACTGGAGCCATCGCTAGCCCATCCTTTCTCTGGGAAATCTGATGTACTTAAATGCATTTCAAACATTCTCTTTCACAATGTCCTTGGGTGTACAGTTCTCAAGATTGTCATCTTTCTGTTTATTGCATCTCCTCTGCATAATTGATCCTTTTACGACTGTGGTCTTGAGGTCTGATCTTATTGTCATTGGTTAGTTGTTTATGTGAAAATTTTCGACCCTGAATTAAGAAGGCAGGTTCTAGGGGGATAAATAGAATATGGAGTGTGAAAAATAAATTAATTAAAGAAAGCAGGATCTCTCAAGAATGGGGATGTATTTGTTTAATTAATAATCAGTCTTTCTTCATTTCTCCCAACATATTTTCTTATTCATTTCTCATTTTGGCATTCTCTAAACCACAAGCAATGCTATTTTGGTATTTTAAATATCCTTAATTAATTATTTCTATCACACCAACTTTTGGGTCTAAATAAATTGCATCTCCCAGGCAATAATGGAACTGTGTATTTTCTCATTTGCTTTTGCGTTTTTAAGAAAGGGAGCTTTTGTTTATGAGGCTGAATTCTGAAGCAGTAGGTCACCATGGTATAGAAACATAATCACAACACTTCTTTAGTTACCATCTCATTCACTATAAAAACAGGCTCCTGGGCCCTTGCTGGCATGCTTATTTCTAGGACCTGCTCAGGGGCTGATGTGTCTGTATTATAAAATTAAAGTGATTCTGGATCTCGGTTCAAAGTAGGAAACACTGTCCTCATATGAACGGTCAGCTACGCAATGCTTGCATCCTTTTAAAAATTTGAAGAAGATGTGTTAAATAAAACACTAAAAGTACAGAAACATGCAGGACAATAACTAGTGTCAGACGTATCCAGAGCTGTTTAATCAAAGTTTGCCCTTTAAAAATCTGCATCCTATTTTTTTTACCAGTTTGAATTATGCAGCAAATAAATCATGCTTTTAGTTTTGAAAACCACTATAATTGGTGTATTATTTGTTGTCGTAGATAATGCAACTTTTTAGCATAATTTACTTATCAAATAAATATCCTAGCTCATAAGTATACCTAGTTGCCAACTGGGTTCCTAGTTCACATTCATAGCCTGCTGTGAACCTGATGATAAAAAATAAAGAGAACAAAGTATCTTTGGGAAAAGTATTGCAGCTAAATCAAAGACTTCTGCAGGAGGCTGGTCAATGTAATAGTTTATTTTGTTTAAAAGTATGACATTAATAACATTAATTGCTACATTTATTCACCTCTAACAAAGATTGTCTTCTTAATATAGTAAAAAAATACTGCTGCATATTAAAAAACTGTATACAATTTTGTGATAGTGTAGGTGGTAACTTCTATTATATCCATAATGGTTGATTTATGCTTATTCTATACTTTATTCCCAGTGACAAACATCTAAAGATTCTCTAACATCTGCATACCTAATACAATAACAATTCTTCTACACATTCTATCTGAGTAGAACTGAAAGTGTCTCTAAGATTACTATTCAAGTAGGGGCCTGACAGACTACTTGGATGTGCAGATTTAGCACATATTCCCCATTTTTTGAAGTTGAAAGGCTCTGTGGCAAAGAGCCTTTAAAGTCAAAAATTGGTGGATGTCACCTGAAGAAATTGGCATCGGGATTCTTCAGGTTTTTGTTGGTGTTTGGTTAAAGTGAGACATCAAAGAGACCAGCCACTGTAGAAATTAGAGAAAGGATATGCTGGATGGCAAGCATTGCTGGTATGTATTATTGTTTTGGATCTATTCAAATTAAGAAACTCTGGTAATATAGCCATACATCTTTCAATACATGATGCTACACCTTTCAATACATGCCAGTTTATCTACTTCATTTCTACTTCATTCATGGCCTTTAATTACATTTTGATCAAGTGTTTACTTGTACTAAGAAAACTTCAAGGAAAACCTGCAGGAGTGTTTAGAATTTAGTAGATAATTTCTATTAATTTAAGGAGACAAAAAAGTTTGAACTTTCTTTTACCCCATTATAGCAGTGTAGATAGTCCCAATGAATATATGTACAGAACAGTTTGCACACAGAAGGCTCTGGGAACATTGCCGAAGAGGGAGTAGAAGGACTGAAGAATCCGAGGAGCAGTAAGTTGCTGTGAGAGTAGTGTTTCTTCTTTTTAAGTATTTATTTATTTTATGTATGTGAGTCCATTGCCACTGTCTTCAGACACACCAGAAGAGGGCATTGACTTTCATTACAGATAGTCGTAAGCCACAATGTGGGTGCTGGGAATTGAACTCAAGACCTCTGGATGTGCAGCCAGTGCTCTTACCACTGAGCCACCTCTCCAGCCCCAGAGATTAGTGTTTCTTACATGAAGCCATTAGAAGTGGGGAGGAAGGAAGGATGAAATGAGGTAAATATAATGTAATCTTGCACAAAATCCTCAAAATGTAAATTAATTTTTAAATATCTTAAACCTATGCTTGAAGTCATAGAATCATTTGAAACTAACTGATTACAAATTTCAAGGTTTTATTTAAAGTACTTGAAGCCTAAAGTTCCTAGTAAAGTAAGAATCTGGGGTTACTAGGTTTCAACAAGGAAGAGAAAACAACTGTATATGTGCAATTAATATAAATATAAACTTTAAATCTCTAATAAAACATAGCTTGTGAGAGAAGGGGAACTCACCCACTCTCCTGCTCTCTTACCTCTAAGGGTGAGTGGACGTAAGCTAATGGCTCGTTGGGAGAATGCAAAGGTATCTAAGATGAAAAAAAGGATAAATGTTTGTTTGACTACTGCATTGTGTTTGCCTTTCCACTCTACAGGTCTCCAATTAGATGGTCAGCTTTGGGAGACAAGTCAGGCAGTTGTTGAGAACAGTGCTCTGGTCCTTTTCCCCCATTAATTTATCTATTCATTTTACATCTGATTGCTGCCCCCTCCTCCTGGTCTCCCCTCACAAAGTCACTCCTACAATATTCCCGTCTCCTCTGAAAGGGTGAAGGCTCCACTAAGTATCCCCACTCTTAACTCCTGCTTCTGAATCCCATTGAGTAGTAATATGTTCACTAATGAGAATCAGGAAAAGGCAGGTTCATGTTATTTCACTCTTTATGACGTGAGCCTGGGGCATTAGGCTACTCTTTGTGCACTTGTTTGAGATGAACTAAGTCTTATAAACTAAATTTAACTGATTTTCAGATTCTTAGTAGTCAATATGGACCGTTAAGTGGCTTCTTTAAGAATTAGAGACATCAGAGCCAAGGCAGATAAGCCAACAAAACTCCAACAAAACCTCTCTAGACTGAGTTCTCAGTATGGGCAGCTTTTACAGATCACTCACTAACTACAGGGTAGTGAGCTCCTTCTCTGGTAATGCGAGATGTGTTAAGTCAGTGTAACATAGTGAAATATAGTGGAGTAAAAGAAATAGGGATAAGATTCACACTCTGGAAGTCTTTCCATTTAGCAACCGTTGCCAATAAAGCAATTGATTTTCTTTCTTCGGTGTTAAAAAAAAGAATTAGAGACATTCAGTCATATAACCATAGCTTAGAAACTAGCAGATTCCAATCTTTTAGTGAATGACATATGAATTTTTCATCATAAGAAAATTGTTGCTTCTCAGATCTTTGTTCTTCTCATCTCTGTTCTGTTGGCTTTTAGATACAATAGCTGATTTCACAAGCTTCATCACAACACATTCGTGATGATACCAAGTAAGAACTTGGTAAACTTATTCTTAGATAGAAGCAATAAGCTCTCAATTGTGAAATTCGGGATTCTATAGCATTTGCTAATTTTAAGCACTGCTCTTCCATTTATAAATTATTAGAATCTCCTTTTTTAATACAGTACTGTCTGCTTATTAAATTATTTTTGTTCTTGATACAAGATTCCACTCTATTATCTCAGGGTAATTACACAGAACCCCTGTGTTTCCCAGACTGGTGTAGAATACACAACCGTCCTGTCTCAGCCTATCAAACGCTGGGAGAACAGCTGTGGATTACCGTACACAGCAGTGCATATATTTTCAGTTGACAAAGTTTAAGAGTCACTTCAGAAAATGTCTGAGGATACAGAGGAAGTATCACAAAGGGGAAACTAGGGAGAGAAAAAGTAAAGCAACTCAGAGTTACCTTGTCCTGCATCAGCCCTGACAAAGAGCATTAGCAAGTGCCCTGGCATTCAAACATGCATGTGCTCTGTGTTTTAGAAAGAAAGGTACTTAGGGAACAGAAAAGACAGGCTTGGAGTCAAAACTGAACCTGTTCAACTCAAAGTCCTGCAAGTAGCCAGTCACTTCTCATGCTTCTCATGAGTGACCAGACCCCTAGAATGAAGGTTAGTTAAACATCGGCAAATGGATAGTAACATTCAGACACTGGATATCCATGCATTCTCTCATGAATCATTTTTGAATATAGCTTTAGGAATCACTTCTTTATTTTGGTAATACATTGATTCATTAGCTCACCTTTGTTCAGGTTGGGTGTTACCCTTCAGTGTCACGCTTCTTTTATTTGCCAGCAGACAGACTATATTCTGTGCTTATCTTACTACAGTTTCCATGCATAAAGACTTATTCCAGATGAATCTGTGAATCCCTGAATGACCAAGGAATATAATAAGATGTAGACTATGCCTTCATTAACTGCCTTGGAAACTAATTTTTTTTATTAGATAATTTCTTTATTTACATGTAAATTTCTCCTTTCCCAGTTTCCCCTCCAAAAAACAAACAAAGAAACAAACAAAAACAACAAGAACAAACCCCTGTTGCCTCCCCCCTCCCCATGCCTGCCACCCACCCTCTCCCACTTCTTGGCCCTGGCATTCCCCTACACCACCAACTATTTTATTAACAACCATGTTATCTTCCCTATCCTTTGCAATTCCTATCACCACATTAAGCTAAAATAAGATAAAGGGTATGCATAATTTTCTTAAAATAATATTGTATTTGGTTTTGTTTTGAAGAATATATTTTCTGAAACCTAAGTAATAATATGAAAATATATCTCTAAAAAGAGAAAAGTATTTAACTAATTGGATTCTTTGTAGTGTTTCTTATCATTATTTCCCCAAAAGGAGCTGTGTTCCTAATTGCAATGGCCATATGATTTGGTCTCATTCTTTTGATCAGAACTTCAAAGATGCAATGGTAAAATTCATGTTGCAAAGAGCAACATCATGTAATACTGGATTTGCACTTGGTGTGTTTTGATAAATTCCACATTTATCCTCCCTAGTGGATGCATATTTTTTCAGACACAGCTTCTACAGAAACTACAATCAATGCTGACAACTTATTTCTAATCCTTTAGAATTACCAAATAGTTCTCACAGCTCACATTCCAAAGAAATACATTAATCAGTTATTTTATCTTTCCCAAATTCAGAGATCACCTCTTATTTTAGCTAAGATCTGTGTATATCTCATTATTCATGGCTCTCTGATGCTTGTATTTTCCAAACTCTCATGTTTGACATCCAGGATATTTAGAAAAGAATCCCATTAGAAAACAACCATACTACTTTGATCATCATTGTTTCTCCTGATCTCTGTAACTATCAGGGTTGGGTGTGCCTAGTTCTTGGATGGAAAAAGACAAAAATGACTTACAGTGAGTAATGTTGGTTTCATCCATCTAAAAGTTTAAGTTTAAAAGAAAAAAACTGGTATTTAAGGCAGTTTTTTTCTGTAGCACAGGCTAGCCTTGCATTCACCATGTATTACAGCCTGGCATTGAAATCAAGGCAATTCTTTTGTCTTAACCTCTCAAGGGCTGGGATTTTAAGTCTGAAGCACCTAGCTGTCTGAAATGCCTTTAATAATGCTAACTGAGATTTAAAAAAACCTGATAGCTTCAAATTAAAATTATCTTTCTGAGCATGTTCTGATTCATTTGAATTCATTTTATTAAAAACTTTATATACAAAATGATATAAAAGAATTTCAGCAAAACTTGAATACATTGTTTCATATAGCAAATATGTTTAACCATGTAATAATTGGAAGTCTATCCTCTATGTTCTGTGTAAAAAAGCAAGTGAAGCTACAAATACTTAAATATTTCCTTGTCTTGGCAAAATGTTTATACAAAAAAGAAATGGGTTAATTTGGAGTTTATTGTCATCTCATTCACCAAATGAGACTTGGCATTACACACTAGAATTTCAACCCTGAGTGGTGGGCTTAAATTCTTCTTTCTGAATTCACATGGTAGGCATGAAGGAAGAAATCACATATCAAATGCACACCAATTTTAATGTAAGTGCTAATGAATAACTTCATGATACACATAAGAATTAATGTAATAGGTTCATAGTCTAGGCTAGGGGAAGAAGGGAATGAATAATAAATATCAGTCTCCTGTCACTTTTGTTACATTTTAAAGTAGTTTATCTTTAATCATCGAGGTGGAAAGTGAATAAGAATTAGATTTTATGCATAATTACTTGATGAAAAGCTGGTGGATTATGTCAGTGTTTTTATTGATGCATGCTTTGATCTCATTCCTATTTACCCTTTGTTATGCTTATTTTATGTGTGTTTCCCTTTAAAGTATGAGGGTTTTGATTTTCATGGATAGGGGTTTAGTTCTGTGGACTTTCTTCAACAATGGTTTAGCAGCATCTTAGCAGTTCAGGTGTGGTTCTCTGTTTTCTCTCATATTTATTTACCATTTTCAAAAAAAAATTCTACATGGATTCAATCATTACTGAGAAATATATAATTTAGATGAAAAACAGTTGATGTTTTCACAGATAGCTTCAAGTTAATCTCTTTTCTATTTTGGCCAGAATTCTTTTTAATTTATTGAAGAAATATCTGGGGATATGGCCAGTTTTAGTAAAATTTTCATTTATCCTTGAAAAATGTATAACTTGCTGCTATTGGGTGCAGTGTCAATGTAAATATCAAATAGCTGTTTTGTTTTATTTTCATCAAGCTATTATTTAATAATTAGTAGCTAAGGCTTTACACCTTAATTCAATTTATTAACTATGAATTTGCATATTTCTCTCTGCAGTGCTGTTAGCTTATGCTTCGCATCTTTTGAATAGCTACACTTAAATGGATGACATTTGAGATCAATGATGTTAATATGTTGATCTTTTATTACTATGAAATGAATCCATTTCACCTGATGTAACATTGGATCTCTGTATCCATACTTATGCAGTAACATAATTTCTACTTCTTTAACATTATAAATCCATAAATAAAATGATTTCTTATTTAAAATGTGTACCTTTTTTTACTCCTCTTCTGTTTCTATGGAAGCTAAAATTTGATTTTTTAATAAAATTATGCTTTAATAAAAGTGGTCAATCTTTCAGGAATAATGCACATTCATCCATTTACTCACTTAACATTTGCCTCAGACCTGCTGTACATGCATGCTAGGCTGCCAGGCAGTGTGGTAAACGGAGGGTAAACAGCATTCTCTTTCACAATCCTGGTTCTTACTCTTATTTTGATTTTTTAAAAAATAAAATTCAGCAATTTTACAATTTAAAAATGTCTCTTTCTTTTGATTTGAGGGTATTTCTATGGTAATATGTTGAGTTTCTTTATGTTCTTTTTTAGTGTTTAGTATCCAGTGACATTCCTATGTCATCAGGAACACATTCACTAACTTGTACCTTGATTTTTACTATATGAAGGTTTTCAGTCATACAAATGACAAAACCTCTCTGTAACAGAAAGTGTGGTATGACCAGAGGGATGCTCACTAACTGATTTTGCCATTGGGGTGAACATTACAGAACTATAGGGTAAAGAGAACAAACTTGGACTTGGAATCTACCTTTGCTCTATTATTCTTCTAGGGCTTTAAAGAAACTGAGATTCATACTTTTGTCCTGACATGAATGTTTTTTACATCATAGGCTTTCTGTGAGGGATGAAGATGACAGCAAAGAACACAGTGAATGACTGGAGTGTCTGAATAATGTAAATGTACCTTCCTGTCAAAAGTCGCTAACATGGGTTTTGCAAAAAGAGTAAAGTTCTGAGTTCAGACCTGAAAGTTTAACTATAATTATTAACAGTTAAGGTCAGATGCACTAGATCAAAAGGAACTAATATATTTCAATCCACATGCTAATGATGATTGAAAAGGTTGTTCCAAAGTAAAGGACATAGGATATTAGTAAAGAATATGAAGACCCTTGAGGGACCAATTTGGAAAGTAAAGGTCACAAGGAGAGGGAAGGAAGTAAATGTGAGGTATTTCAGCATGTTCAAAGCACATAATCTGCATGTTTGATGGACAGCAGGCCATTCTCAAAGAATAAGGGACTCTTTCAGCCCAGTTAACAAGGCTAAGTTCACCTGTCACCTACAATCTTGGTAGGAAATTCTCAAAGAGAAATTTATAAGATTGTATGTACTTTCAAAAACCTGAGCAACTTTATCTTGGGCAAACACTCTATTTGGCCACCATCCATGCACTCCCTATGGGTCCTTTAAATTGGCCAGTGTTATGCCAAGAAATTGATTTGCTCATCTGTCAAACAGTTGGGCAGCAAGAGAGATATAAACTTCAGCACAATTTTTTTTTTCTCGATTCTTGGACAATTCCACTCCTTTCCTCAATATGGCTTATCAGTGTTAGAATTCTGTGTATCCCAACATCTTAAAAGCATGGGTCCACTATTCTCTAGCTGTCCATACACCCTAATTCACAACAATTTTTGTATACTGCTTTCTTTTGAACTTCATGATTTCTAGCTACTGAGTGTGTTAGAATTATGGTAGTTTCATCTACCTGAAACATGTAATAGCAAAATATGCTGGCTGTATATACATAATTGAATTGTATATAATATATTACGTAATAATATTTAAGTTAATTTTTAGTACTGTATAAAAATCAAAGACATGATAAAACATGTTATTACCTGAATTTTATCCAATTTTTATTTACCTGTTTTCATATTTTAGTGAAATATTTTCATATTTAATTTCACATCCCTCAGTCCTACTCCAAATAAATTAGTAAGTCCAAGTTGAATTGTTTACAAACAACTTAATAGGGATGCATGAATTCACTCTCATGAGAACAAAACATTAATAAAAGGCCAACCCTCCCTTTAGGTTATTCAAAGTGGTTGATGTACATGAGAAATGCAAAGTCAACTGTGTACTGAACTTCATGCTAATCATATCTGGAGTTTTTATTAGCATTCAGTGCTACTGGTGAGCTGCAAATGTGATAGATATGTAGTGGCATGTGAACATGTGAACATGTGAACACAGTATGCATCTCATTGTCTTACATTATTCAGTGTCATTTGAGAACTCTGCTTTGATGGCTGTTTTAGAGTCACTATGAACCATCAATGCATTTTCTAAAAACATTTCATCTAACAGCTCTGTGTTTTTGTGTCTCCAAAATGATTATTTAAGTTGGGTATTTTTCTCAGCAACTATAACTACCTGCAATGAAATTCTCTTACAATCTTTCAAAATCACCATTGGGGTTTTGCAGAGCTTTCTGTTCACTTGTCACATTCTCTATAAAAGCAAGCTTACATCTCATAAATATGTGGTGAATATTTTTAATAAATTAATAAATTAATTCTTTTTTGTTTGACACCCCTAGAAATATCTTAATTTAGATTTAGAAAAGGCATGATTTTAAAAAATCATATATTATATTCTAATCTTTGTTTTCCCTCCTCCAGAGTCTTATAAAATACAGATTGATAATGATCTGTTTATCATATATGAAGTTTTCTAGTTTTTTAATAGAAAAAAAGTTCTACATGACACTGTGATAATCCTAGAAAAAGATTAAATCTGTATATGCTGTTAAATTCTCACATTTTCCTCTTATTATACATAACTTAAAAAAATTACATTGTATGTTCAGGTACATTTTTGATGTTTTTACATAATTTCAAATACCATTTCATGAGTCCTACACAATACCATCTATCATGCAACCTACAAAATATGCATTAAAGTATTTATTCTGTGAAATATTGAAATGTAAAATCTCATTTCATAATTGAAATATTAAAAGATGTGTGTGTTTGTCTTTTCTGTCCCTATGCCTTGCTCACCTGAAATTTTGTTTTTCATATGCTAATGAAAATGTTGATGCTTCAGCAGTAACATGATGTGTACTTCCATAATTAAAATAAATCTAATCTTTCATTGAATACAATCTCTAATTGAAATAAGGGAAGTTGGCTTTAAAAAGACTTGTTTATTTTTAAATTGTGTGCATTTGTTCCTCTGTGTGTGGAAATATACATGTGTGTTCTGGTGTTCAGGGTGTCAGAGGGAATTGAATCCTTGGATCTGGAGATGCAGGTGGTTGGGGGCCACCTAACTTGGGTCCTGGGAACTGAACATGGGTCTTCTAGCACTCAGGAATCTCTCCAAACCCAAATGGAGATATTTTAGTGAGTTTCCAGTAGATTCTTTTAGAAATTATACTAATTAAACAATTCGTTAGAGGAAGTTCTAGATAAGAGACCTCTCTCAATGTCTCCCTTAACCTGCAATGTACCTGACAATCTAACCTTGAATTGCTTTTATTACAATTTTTGGATTTGCTTCCTAAACAGATTCTAGGAAGCCTCTGTTGATCTTTCCTAAAGATTTAAACGTACTCTTTGTTACATGATGTTTTGCTCCTATATGATGTAGCCCTGGAGAAGCAGTTTAGCCAGTTCCAGCCTTTTGGGAGTGGTTTTCCCTAAGGGAGAAATCTGATCTTTCTCCCAAGAGAAGGAAAACTCATGATGTTCTGGTAACAATATCTTTGTTGTTGTTCACTTACTTTTTAAACATTTCTCATAGAAATTAACTTTAATAACCAAAGTTATGAGAATGCTCATATAAAAGAGTAGGTAGATATTTCCATCCTTATTTGAAAATAATATTTTGAATCTCTACATGTATCTAGTTAATTTAGACATGCAAATTTCTAAAATGTTTACAATACTATAAGCACTATTGGTTAATATTGGCCTTAGGAGTTGTATTAATTTCTTGTCTCATTGCTATGAAAAGTAGGAAGCATAATCAACTTAAAGGAAGAAAACTTGGTTTGGTTCATACTTCAGACGGCTCTTCCCATGGAAGCTTGGCCTCAAATTCATGGGATGAACATCACAGTAGCCAGAGCTTGCAGCAGAAATGATTGTTCACTCATGGTAGACATTAAGTACAGTGCTTCCCAATGTTTTAATTTTAATGTAACTTAATTATCCTACTAAAATAATTACTTATTATTCTCTATATTTTTATTCATTGGAATTTATAATGTTTTCATATATATAGTAATATTTGGATTTGTTTTCAGAAAGCACATTTAACTAGCTCCCATCATTTTAAAAACTTTTGCATTTGTGTTTTGCATAGATTTATAATGTTATCATATATTTAATCTTCAGTTGTGATTTTGGGATTTTCTGATTTTTCTTTTATGTCCTTTCAATGTTATTACTTTGAGTTATCATAGTATCATATTTATGATGTTAGAAAATGTTAGCATGTACAATTACTAAAATTGATGCAGAAGATGCTTTTGATGAAATTCAACATTACTCATTGTTAAAACTTATAAACAATTAGGAACAGGAATATTTTATCAAACAGTAAAGATATTTAGAATAAATTGGTGGTCAATACTGCAATGAGTAGGGAAAATCTGAAAAATTGAATCTAAATTCAGGACACATGGTGTCTGTTTTCTGATTTTTTTTTAAACAAAATTTTTCACATCTTAGCTAAAGTTCATTGGGATTGCTTTACATATTTTTAGGAGATTATTACTATACTAGATTTCCATACCACCCCACAAATGTCACTCAATTCTAGCCATCGTTCTCATTTTATCTCCCTTCATTCCATGGTCCCTTTCCTTCCCCACCTGATCCTTTGGTTCCTGTCCCCTCAATGCTCAGTCCACCCATAAAATCTATTCTATTTCTCATTGGCCATCTATCATCACCAAACAAAGTCTCCAGTACTGAGACCAGATTATATCCAATTGAGTTGGCCAAAGAGGTGCCATGGAAGTCACATGGAACACAACCTAGCCTGTTGGCAGGAGATTCCATTGCTTTCCAAAAATTGACAGCATGCCTTATTGAAGAAAACAACAACTACACAACTGATAGAATATGGAGAGGTCAAGCTTACATAGAACCTTCACTTATAACTTCTAATGTTTTTGGTATGGGTAGGTAATTGGCAGGCTACCAAAAGAGAAACATAAACGTCAACCCAGCCACAATCCCTTTGATCTATAATGTTGTCTTAATGGTAGAACATGCTAGGGCAGTGGTTACCCAAAGCTTGTAGAGTTACCAATGTCATATTTGACTTAAAGCCTACTTTATAAGATAAAACCCGAACTTGTCACTGCTTAAAGGACCAAGAACAAAAGGTTAGATAGCTCAGAGACATAGAGTAAAGCCACATGGTACTTTTTCTAAAAAGCTAATGACAAAATTATTCTTAATAATATTCTACTCTACTCATAGATCGATGCCACTTTATTCAGCCATCATCAGAGAAACATCCTACTGCAGCAGATGGAAACAAATACAGAAACCCACTGCATTATGCACGGGGTGGGAGGGGAGAGAAAGAGACAGAGAGCAAGAAAGAGAGACAGAGACACAGAGAGACAGAGACAGCGAGACAGACAGAGACAGAGAGACAGAAACACACAGAGAGACAGAGAAACAGAGACAGAGAGTGGTCATAACTTGGAACACAGAGCTCTACATGGAATGTCCCCATCAAATTCCTTCTCTCAGAGCTCAAGGAGTTCTATGGAAAAGGAGAGCCAGAGGTGATGGAGAACACTAGAAGAACAAGTTCTTCTAAATCATCATTTTTGAGTACAGCTCATATAAACTCACAGAAGCTGAAGTAGCAAATTCACAGCCTACAAGGGTCTGTACCATGTCTTCTGCAAGTGTATAGTAGCTTTCTTTTTTTTCTTTTTTTCTTAGATATTTTCTTTATTTACATTTCAAATGTTATCACCTTTCCTGGTTTCTACTCCGGGGGTAGGGGGGAAACATATTCCTCCCTCCTCCTTCTGCTCACCAACCTACCCTCTCCTGCTTCCTGGTCCTAGCACTCCTCTAGACTGGGGCCTAGAGCCTTCACAGGATCAAGGGCCTCTGCTCCAACTGATGACCTACAAGGCCATTCTCTGCTACATATGCAGCTGAAGCCATGAGTCCCTCCATGTGTACTCTTTGTTTGGTGGTTCAGTCCCTGGGAGCTCTGGGGGTACTGGTAAGTTCATATTGTTGTTCCTCCTATGGGGCTGCAAACCCTTCAGCTCTTTGGGTCCTTTCTCTCGCTCTCCATTGGGGACTCTGTGCTCAGTCCAATGGATGGCTGTGAGCCTCCACTTCTATATTGCTACCTGGGGACCCAGCAATACCACTTCTGGGCATATACCCAGAAGATGCTCTATCATGTAATAAGGACACATGTTCCACTATGTTCATAACAGCCTATTTATAATAGTCAGAAGCTGGGAGGAACCCAGATGTCCCTCAACAGAGGAATTGATACAGAAAATGTGGTACATTTACACAATGGAGTATTTCTCAGCTATTAAAAACAATGAATTTATGAGATTCTTAGGCAAATGGATGGATCTGGAGAATATCATCCTGAGCAAGGTAACCCAATCACAAAAAAACCTACACATAGTATGCACTCACGGATAAATGGATATTAGCAATCCACAAACCATGAGAAACTCAAGAAGAAGAATATCAAAGTGTGGATACTTTAATCTTTCTTAGAAGAGGGAACAAAATACCCATGAAAGGAGTTGCAAGAAAAAGTATGGAGCAGAGACTGAAGGAAGGACAATCAAGAGACTGCCCCACCTGAGGATCCTTTTCCCTTATAGTAGCTTTCATTTTGTGTTTTTGTGGAACTGCTGAGTGTGTAAATGAGTGAGTCTCTGGTTCTTGTGCCTTCTCTTTTATTACATTGATTTGCCTTTTTCAACTTCCATGTGATGGCTTTAGTTTTTGTCTAATTGTATTTATTTGTTATGCTCTGTTGTTATTTCTTATCATAGGAGACTCTAATTTGGATATATTGTATGAGAAAGAACTTATTTTGAATAAATCCCCAAATGTTTAAATAAAAGCAATAGGGATACAGAATTATAAAGTTTCTCAGAAAACAATGGCTCAGAAAACGATAACTTATGGGGGACATCCACCCCTACAAAAAAGAAACAGACAGAAAAAGACAAAGAAAGAAAGAAAGAAAGAAAGAAGGAAAGAAGGAAAGAAGGAAAGAAAGAAAGAAAAAGAAAGAAAGAAAGAAAGGAAGGAAGGAAGGAAGGGAGGAAGGAAGGAAGGAAGAGTGATCTTAGCTAGAATAATAATGTAAGAGAGAGGAAATGAAAGGGATACATGCAAAAAACAGAATGATTACAAAACTGTCCCTATATGTAAATAATAGGATCCTACTCTGATAGAATCTACTCTAACACTCTATATCTGATAATTATTTTCACAAGTCAACAGGATACAAAATCAATTACTAAATATCAGTATATTTTTATATAGAAGTAATATTTCATAAAAACCATAGAAAATATCCAATTCATAATTGCCTCAACAATAAAATGAAATCTTTAAGCATGATTTTAAGGTGAAAAATAAAAGATCTCTCTAAATGAAAGTATAAAGTACTGAGCAGAGAAATTATGAAATTATTATAGTAGATGGAAAGACCTCACATGTTCAAGGGTATGCAGAATTCATATTACACAGTGACTGTATTATTATAAGTGAAACAATAACAATTGCAAACAAACAATTGCAAACCCCATGAGAATGCTAATAGTAATCTTCCTAGAAATTTAAAAACAACCATAAAATTCATATGGAGACACAAAAGACCTGGACTAGGCAAAATTACGGAGTAAGATGAATTAAACATGTGAGGACATAATGCCTGCTTTAAAGCTAAAGAGCCATAATAACAAAGATAGCATGATACTGTGACACAGTTGTTGTGTATACCAATGCAATGGAACAAAAGATACAGAAATAGGTCTGCTAACAATACAATCTGATCCTTGAAATGTTTGTCTAAAACATACATTGGAAGAAAAGGCAAATT
Source organism: Mastomys coucha (assembly GCF_008632895.1). NCBI lineage: Eukaryota > Metazoa > Chordata > Mammalia > Rodentia > Muridae > Mastomys > Mastomys coucha. The sequence continues at coordinate 82,860,373 of NW_022196912.1, read as the reverse complement.
TCCTTAGCAAGAAATTTCTGGGAAAACTATATATCCACATGTTGTTATATACAGCAAAAGAAACCATTAAAAATAAGAAAGTATCATCAACAGACCTAGAGAAAATATTTTACAGATACTACAACAATTTATACAGCTCTCAAAAGTTAGTTCACATAGTTCCCTATGTACACAGCTGACAGTTAAAATTACTAGCCAAATCCATGTAAAAAAAAAAGCTGTTCATGGTAAATCCTCATCAAAGTGTGAAAAAATAGAGAGAACACTGTTAAAGCTGAGGGAAAGCCTAATAAAAATTATTTTTAATGATAAAAAGTGTAAACTTCTCATCTATTAGGTGTAGAAAGAAAGAATCTCTTGGTTAGTATGTGGATACATCACCTGTCAATAAATAAAACCTATGACCTATAAGAAAGGGCAGAATAGAAAGTGGGACATCCAGTAGACAGAAAGGATTCTGGGATAGAGTCAAAGGCTCAGGGAAGATTCGCCCCAGACAGGAAAGAGGACAAATGCATGAAAGTTGAACAGAAGTAATGAGCCACATGGCAAAATTTAGATTACCATAAATAGGATATTAAGTTATGTGCAAGATGGAGAATGAGCCAAAGCTTAAGGCCATGGTGTTTGTAAATATAATAAAGCCTCAGAGTTATAATTTCTGGGGACATAGGCATAGGTAGGATGTACCACAAATACCCTACAATAAGTGGGAGCACTGTACAGAAATTTTTCATAAAAAATATGTCAGAATGTTATATGATTTTACATAAAAAACAGATAAAAAAATAAAATGTTTATTTTTTTCAAAAATTTTATCCCAATGTTAGCTTACAAAAATGATAATGTCTGCATATTAGTAGAAATTAGTATTTATAATTTTTTGATGTGATATCTAATGATAAATATCACCAAATATGTACAAATGTATAAGTATTAGATGATGGTTATTGAGATGAAGGTACTTTAATTAATAGTGGGCATATAATGTTTATACATTGAAAAATTGATGTTGAAATGGAATGAGTATCTTTAAGAATTATGTTTATATTCCCTGGTATTTAAAATAAGAAGGAAATTTGAGAAGTTATTAAATTTACATATGGTATTCTCATTATTAATATATATAAATATTATTATTTGATAATGAACTTGACTTGGATCCTAAGTCAAAAAATGAAATACATATAAGTATGTTGATAATAAAAATCAGATTACAATGATCTGGGAATCCAATATTTGGTGTAAAATAAATATATGTATAAAAGACTTTTGACCTTACAGGTGGCTTAAAAATTAGTTGTAGGTAAATTGCATATGTAACTGCCATAAATATAATATTATGCTAATAAATACAGTATGTAATGAGATAAGTACTTTATGACTTTTAGGTTATTTTACACTCTACATAAAGCATTAGTCATAGCAGAAGCAATTTATAATTGTCAATCCATTTAACAGTAGCAGCAATAAAATAAACAGAAGAAAAACAGAAGCAGGTAAACCAACTTGATGTTCATAGTTTATATGGTTTTAATATATACACTTAGAGTATTTTAAGAAGTTAGGAAAGTGAATTGAAGTCTCCCAAAGGGAATATGTAAAGTGAACAAACATAAGAAGTATATTTAGCCTTATTGTCTTAGAGCACAGGTAGAAAAGTCTACACTGAACTATTCTGAGCTATTGACCAGATAATAGACAGACAGATAGATAGATAGATAGATAGATAGATAGATAGATAGATAGATAGTAGATGAAATCGATAGATGATAGATTTTAAATGAGATAGATGATAGATGGTAGATAGATACATATAGTAGATAGATGAAATCAATAATTGTCAGACATATTTTAAAGTAGATGATACATTATAAACATAGATAGATAGATAGATAGATAGATAGATAGATAGATAGATAGATTGCTAGATAAGTGTTAGATCATTAGTAAGAATGTTTGAGGATTTGACAAAATCAAGTGTTAGAGAAGATGTAAACAGAGAGAAGTCTTTCATTTTATGGCTTTGGAGCCAAAACTTGAATTACTTATTTCTGTACTTTTTCTTAACAACTGTCTTATGAAAGCTAGGTAATTAGCATTTCTACATGTTTTTCAATATGAATTAAAGTTATGTGGGTTAATTTGTAAAATCAGAGAAAAGTGGGTATGCAAGAAAATAATTAGTATTCTTCACTATTTTCCTTTTCTTCATCATTACGGTTGACAATTACCTTAAGGCAGACTTACTTGAGTGCCTCAGGCAGTTTCATACAGACTGTCTTTCAGTTCCTTCCATTAATCCAAATTAATCATTAATGGATGCCTCTCCTAATCCCTAGCTACATTGCCTGTAGGCTTTTTTGACCCCTTAGATTCATTTCTGTTGTAATAATCCAATTTAGAAATGTCAGATAATAGTTGCTATCTAGTTTTAGAAAATTGTGAGAATCACATTATATAAAATATGATGTTAATATTTTTAGAAGAGACTGACCTGAAAAATATCATTAAATTTTCTCTTGAAGCTTTTCTGTAACTTCTTTCAAAGTAGAATAAAATGTTTCCTATAGATATGTTTGAATTATTAAGCTGGATTGTTAAATTTGACTTAAAAAATAAAAAAAATCATATATGACTAGAGCACCATAGCACAATTACTTGTGATTCTTTGACTTTAGTGACATAATGAAATGCTCCATGTCACTATGAAGTCCAGAGACTACACATCAGCATGGAAAAGCATCTTAGATCTCGTATTCATAACTTTGGCCAAAGGTTGTTGTTCAAAGAACATGGGTTTTACTCCTACTGGTGGCTATAGATGAACTACAATTTACTGTGCTGTGCAAAACTTAATTTAAAAATTCCTAAATTTGAGTAAAGTTAGAATTACATTTGGCAAACTAGTTTCAACAACTTTTAAAAAATTAATAGATATGTTTTGAGCACTTTAAATTTTAAAAAGAAGTTGAGTGAATGAGTGAAACCGTCCTGCAGTCTCACTCTGTGAGTCTGTGGGTCTGTGGGTCTCTTCAGCAGGAGGTCAGACAGGACCTGCAAAATAAATGGGTTGGAAGAACAAAAAGACAGGGACTCCAAGTAATGTCTCCAAGCATCCTTTTACTTGGGAGTATTTTGAGCTTATATAGGCAAGTAAGAAATGAAACCGAAAACTCCAGAAATAAAATATATGCATAATGTAAATACAGTCTCAGACTTGAAGAAACCAAGATCTCTCAACCTCAGTTCTCAGGCAGTCAGGTTTGTTTACATTCAGCTTGTCCTCAGGCAGTAGGCTTGTCAGCAACTAGGTGTGGCTTTCTCCAGAATCCTCAAAGACTGAAATTGCAGTGTAGTGGGCCATTGTTTAAGGCCAGCAGGTGTCTGCTTCCAGTCTCTGGCTGTCAGCTCAGAAGCCCTTGGAGCTGAGGCAGGAGGGAGGGAGCCAACACAGTGACATTGCCTAGGAAGGGTCTGGCACCCACTAATGATCAGCATTTACATCTGTAGTTCTTTAGATTTGCACCGTTTTTATGATGGGTAGTGATGTCTTTCAGTTTCACTAACAGTTCCTTAATAATATGTAAAGTTCATTATATACTTGTTTTTTTCTTGTAAAGTATACTATGAAGCATCAACTTTCTATACAGTTGGCTTAATTTAATTTAAAAACTGTAATGCAAGTTAGAAAATGTTAAACATGATTCTTAGTGGAACAAAGAACAATGACAAAAGATTGGAAAATATGAAGAAACACCAAATTTTCTAGAAAATCCATACACAGCAGTGATATCAGATTCTCAAAGAATTTCAAACTAATAGCTAGACATTAGCCCTTTGTCAAAGCTAGAACTTTACATTGAGTTACACAGAAATAAAAAATGTGGTCAACTGAGATAATAATTAAACTCTCTGTAGAAGAAAATGGACAGTAAAGTACTTGCTCCCATGTCTAAGGTAAGTGTAGGCCTCAGAGAAAGAAGAGAGGGGAGAGGAGGGAGGGAGGGAGAAAGGGGGAGGGAGGGAGGAGGGAGGCAGAGAGATGAGACAGAGAGAGGAGGAAGGGAGGGGAATGTGGAGAGATAGAGGGAGAGAGAGAGGAGGATGAAAAAGAGGAATGATGTAGTTGGTAGGAAATGGAGCATTGGTAAGAACATTTTCAAATGCATGCCAGGGCCATTTGCCATTATTATCTGGGATACTTATCTACTCACCTTTAACTCTTCATAATCACACAATCATAATTTTGTATTTACTCATGAGGTCTTGGTTTACCTACAAAGATATGTCTGCTCCTTCTCTAAGCATTGACCTCTTTTTCACACTGGTATTAGGCATCCCTCACTAGCCTTTGAACTTGCTTCATGGTCTCAAGGGCAACGTAAGAATTTCAGAACCTTCAAGGCTCTGTATCCAAGTATGCAAAAACTGTAGATAATTCGAAAGTCACAGCATTCAGACTACTAACTTTTAAGCATAGTGGTCATAATATGAATTGAGTCCAAACTATATTGTACCTAGTTGGCAAAAAGCCAATTAGAACTTTTGTCATTAAGCATTAGTAGAAATAAATTTTACAAAACACCACAAGAAAAGGAAAGGGATTAGATTTTCTATATATTAGAATATATATTACATATTTTCTGTATTGTATTTTAGAGGTCTACCAAAATTATTAAGAAAGGCAGACAAAACAGAAAAGATTGTAGATGCATAGAGTGGGGAAGGAAGGAGGAAAAGGGAGAAAGGGAGAGAGGAGAGAAGAGAGAGGAAGAGAGGGACAGATAGAGACAGAGACAGAACAAGAAATAAAGAATGAGAGAGAGAGAGAAAACAAGAGAGAACAGTTGTAAGATTCTCATGCCTGCCCATATGGCAGCCATGATTAGCCAGCCTGAGTGTTGAAATATGAGTTTGCTGCTAAGCAGAGTTGACTTCAAGTCGACAAACTTTCACTGGGATATCATGCATGTTTTGAAAGTCACAAAATACAATACATGACATGTAAAATATTCATGAATATTGTATACCATATTTTAATTTTTAATGTTGCTAACACCTTAAAATTTTGGGCTTTTATGCTTAGGTTGGAAGTAGAGATCAAGCATTTCCATAGAGGTGTCAGTACAATAGACAGAAGATAAATTTTCCTATTCATTTTAAATTTATATTTCTTCAATTTAAAAGCTATTTTAATAGGTAAACTATATGTATGCAAACCAAGTAGCAAGCAGAGAATCTAACTTGGATACAGACATCTTAAGAATTCACCAATTACGATCATCTATAGTAGAGATGATACATATGTATTCAATAAATGTTCAGTGTGGTGAGGAAGGCATGGGGTTTTAGTTGTCTCCTGAATTGGATTTACCTTTCTCTTTAGCATTGTAAACTTAGCCAGATTTCCAGAAAAGAAACATTTCGTTTTCAGGCCTCTTACAGTGAAGAATACATACTGTTCTGTGTGTCATAAATGGAAGTGCAATATGGTGCCACCTGGGAACCTGCAATCCTGGAACAGAGGGTGGGTCTCAGCCACTGCAATAGTATGTGCTATCAGGATCCTCAAGTGTAAAAATTAACTTCCTCAGTCTTTGTCATCTTGTATACATTACTGAACATCTCTAGAAGCTTCAGAGTATCTCACAGACATACTTTTTAATGATAGATTGAGAATATTTACATGCACTGCCTCCTAGTGCTGTGGCAAACCTCAAGGCAAATGTGTTGTTTTAGGTACATAGCTCTCAAATCTCAAGTGCTTATTAAACTTAATTATGATACTGCAAATGGATGCCCTCTTACTTCTGATGGATTTGGTATTTAAAAGACAATTTAAGAAGAGCAGCCTTTAGGGAGGTGTGTAGTGCCACTATCCATTAAATGCTGCCATCGATCATGAGTTGAGTGACACAGACAAACTTTTCTCTTCCTCTGTCCCAGTCCCTGTGCCTTGTTGTAAATCTTTTGAAGGGAAAGATAATACAAGGCTGCAAGACTGTGAGACTGAGGCTGGGAGGCAGAGAGGTTGGGAGGCAGGGAGGCTGGGAGGCTGGGAGGCTGGGAGGCAGGGAGGCTAGGAGGCTGGGAGGGTGAG
>NW_022196912.1:82812430-82853674 GCF_008632895.1 Mastomys coucha | reverse complement strand
GCTGGGAGGCAGGGAGGCTGGGAGGCTGGGAGGCTGGGAGGCTGGGAGGCTGGAAGGCTGGGAAGCTGGGAGGCTGGAAGGCTGAGACACTAGAGGCTGCTAAGCTCCTAGCTACATGATGTGTCTTCTGATTATACAGTCACCACCACTAGAATTAACCTCTCTAACTTAAGCAGAGGAATGCCTACTAAATGAAAGCAAAGGTGTTTAAGTAGCAAACTGTACTTGTAATCTCAAATCCTTCAATAATCCATTTTCACTTGGGAAAAAGTAAAATCTCTAGTCACTTATCTGATATATACTTAAATTAAGTTTACCCATCTTAAAACTTGGAGGCAAGGTGAAGGGGTTTGGTCAGCGTAATGTTCTAAAATTAGACTGTTTTAAATATTCTTATGAAAGCATATATATATATATATGCGTATGTATACTATATATGCTTTCATTATATATGTACAGGATTTCTAAATATTCTTATGAAAGTATATACATATATAAGCATACTTTCATTATTTGTACATACATTATTTTACATTATATATATATATGTATACATCCATATACACACACATATATATATGTATATACACGCATACACACGCACATACAGGCTTTCACTGTGCAGACCAGTCTAACTGCCAACTCACACGGATCTTCGTACTTCAGCCATCTGTATTCTGAAGCTACAGACATGCAGTACCATCCCAGTATGAACTTTTCTTGATGTGAAATGTTTTCTGGGTTTTGTTTCTTCCTAGGGTCTGTCTTCTCTCTGGTGTATGTATGCAGGCATATGCTTGCACAGGTCAGAAGCAGACATAGCGTCCTGCTTTGTCACTCTCCACCTATTTCCTTGGGACACAGTCTAGCACTGACCCTGAGGCTAAGGTGACAGGCAGCAAGCTCCAGGTATCCCCCCACTGTCCCTAACAGCACTGGGCTATAGCAAATGTGTGATCAAGTGTATCTTGACCTGAGTTCCTGGAACATGAACAGAGGCCCTCAGGCTTTGATACCATACACTTTAACCTACTGAACCATCTCCTTAGCCCCGAGCTTGTGCTCTTCTTTGGACTACAGTTCTGTGGATCCACCTCAAGCTACAGCAGCATTGCATTTGCCTAGTCATTTTTTCTGGCATCATAGTTTCCATTTTACATCCTTGTCAAATCCTTCATTTTAGAAATATTTCCAAATCTGACTTGCTGAATGAAATAATGGAGGGTGAAGAATAAATGTGGCACCTTCAGAAATAAGTGTCCAGTTAATATTTAGATCTCTTGCCCTGTCTTCTGTGCTTATTTTCACAGATCCAGTTTTCAGTATTAATGAAAGTAATGGAAAAATCAAAATTACTATCTTCCCTGGTCATGTCCCCCACATCACACCCAGCATAACTTCTCAGAATGTCACTGTGCATAGCTCAGGATGAAGCCGTGGGTAATGATGTCCTGTTCTTCATGTGCGCCTCCCTTCCAACTTCCTTCTCAGTGGCTGAGTTCCTTTTCAAGAACTCAAAAGACTTTCCTCCACCATTCTCCTTTGTCCTACTCATTAGCTCTGAAAACAGCCCAGGGTCACTTTTATTATCACTCCTTGCTTCGTGTTTGACATCATTAATGCACATCACTGTTATATACATGAAGCCATGCATGCTGTGGCCATTTAAACTCAATGGAACAGAGACTGAAGGGAAAGGCCATCCAGAGACTCCACAACCTAGGGATTCATCACATATGCAGACAGATAACCCCTACCCTATTGCTAATGACAAAAAGCAAGCGCTTGCTGACAGGAGCCTATTTTGACTGGCTTGAGAGGCTCTGCCAACACCTGGCCAATTCAGATGCATCACAGCCAACCATCAGAGTGAGCCAAGGAACCCCAATGGAAGAGCTAGGGGAAGGAGTGAAGGAGCTGAAGGAGATTGCAACCCCATAGGAAGAACAGTATCAACTAACCATACCACCCAGAGCTCCTTGGGACTAAACCACCAACCAAAGAGTATACATGGGGGGAGCCGGGCTCCAGATACATATGTATCAGAGGATGGCCTTATCTGACATTAATGAAAAGAGAGGCCCTTGGTCCTGTGAAGTCTCCAAGCCCCAGTGTAGGGGGATGCTAGAGGGGTGAAGCGGTAGTGGAGTGGGTGAATGAGTGAGGAGCATTCTCCTAGAAGTAAAGGGGAGGGGGAGGGGAGGATCAGATGGGGGGGTTGTGGAGAGGTAACTGGGAAGGGGGGGAAAGAAAAAAATTAATTCTTTGACCCTCAGGGTATTTTTATCATCCATTTCCTGGTTTAGGAGACTGTTCTTTTCATTTAAATATTTTTGAATTTGTTAAGATCACCCTTTCTTTCTCTGTCTTGTGATTTAAAGATGACTTTAACTTTTCACTTTTATTTTTCCTATTTCCCTTCTAAAAATCTATTTATTTTATGTATATGAGCACTCTGTCTTTATGCACTCAAAAAGAGGGTACCAGATCTCATTATAGATGGTTGTGAGGAACCATGTGGTTGCTGAGAATTGAACTCAGGAACTCTGAAAGAGCAGCCAGAGCTCTTAATCACTGAGACATCTCTCCATATCCTGTTTCCCCTTTTAAATACATTTATCGTTGTACTTAGTACTGGGATTCACTCTTTTATACAAGTATTTAATATATGTGGAGCACAGTATATTTCCAAGCCCGTGCACCTATTTTTCTCTCCCCTCCTTCCTTCTTAGGTCTCCTTATCCTGAAACTATAGCCTTACTTCAACTGTCATCTCATACATATGATTTTATTTATCTATGTAAAGTATAGAATGCATAAATGAATGAAACCATATTTGTCTTTATGAATCATATTTCATTTACTCAGTCTCATATTCTCCTGTTGTGTGAATTTTCTTGCAAACAACACAATTTCACTCTCCTTAATGGCAGAAAATACCATTGTTTATAGTCAGCTTGTCTTCATTAACAATTTCTCTGTTGATGGACATGTAACTTTCTTAACTCAGCTCTAAACAGCAGTGTTACAGGATGCAGATGTTTCTGTGATGCATTGACTAGATGTCTTCATGTTTGTTTACTCACTTTTATTTCTATGAGGACCACACGAGGTTGTCCTAACAATAGAGTCTGGTATTCTATGGAAAAGAACTCACTTTTGTGTGTCATATCAAATTAGGATCATGACACTTGATTTCTACACACATTAAGTTATTTCTTAATATATGTTCTATACATGTACTGGATAATTTTCATCAGGAAAAAAATGCCCTCTCAACTTCTTACCTCCTCCGTCTGTATTCTCTCAAAGCCTTTGCTCCATCTGTCAAAGAAGTCTGTGTGTACCTTCAAGATATAACTACATGCCAATGAACTCTGGCTTGCTTTATATCTTTTCCAAGTGATTTAATGTTATCTAAAAAAGATATATAATCAATATTTCCTATTTGAATCATGACTTTATAACTATAATTATGTTATTCTTACGTGTCATGTGTCATGTTATAACATGTGAGTGAAACCACATACTTAAGAGGTAAAATATGTTAAATTAAATTATTTTAGAATATATTTTTTCTATAAGGACTAACAAAATAATATAGTTGGCTTTTGTCATATTAACCATGTTCTATAGTTTGTTAAAAAATACTGGAAAAATCATCTTAAGCCCAATAATATCAGTAATAAATTCAAACATGTCCTTATTTTTTACTAAAAATCATTTTTAAATGAGCAGTGGTATATACTTCAAATTCCAAATCTGCTATTATGATGATACAGTTGATACACTCTCCCTCAGGATTATACTATGTTAGACTAAACAGTTACTCCTTTCATTGTATATATTTTTCTTTGAGTATAAAAATCTGTCAAATTAATTTCTCTTAATAGGTTTTTATAAGTACAACTATTTTCTCAGGTTTAATTATCTTTCTATTGTTTATGTATATTAAGCAAAACCTATCCAATTGTACAGTCTTCTATATAAAAAAAAGTCCAGGGATTTTTTTTTAATCACAAAAATATAGTAAAACCTAGCAGTGTATTAAGAATATTCATAGATTAATGGACCAGGGTTCACTATGACAAAACATAAAGTATGACTGAAACATATTTGAAGGTACATATTTGAAGGTACAAGTGCTGCTTACCTTTCATGTCTCATGTACTAAGGCTGATGATCTCTCTTTTGAACTACCCAACCCACTTTCTTTAAAGACTTGCTCTTTTCTGTGTCACAGCCCCTTAACTTCTTGACATTTCTTTCTTTTCTTTCTTTTTCTTTTTCTGAAAAATCATTTTTTTTCCATCCAGATTATGGTTTTCCCACCCTGTCCCCTTTCCTTGCCCTTGCCCATGTCCATTCCATCCAGATCCACCCCCTACCTATCTCTTGTTAGAAAACAAAAGGCATCAAAGGAATAATAATAAAACAAAGTAAAGTGAAATAAATTTTAAACAAATACAGATCAAAATAGGACAAAGCAATCAGACAGAATGAAAAAAAAGACAAAGAAAAGACACAGAAACAGATATTGGCACAGAGACCCTAGGACACTCTCAGAATCCCATAAAAAGCACAAATACACAGAAGACTTGTAGGGTATAACAACAACAACAACAACAACAACAACAAAAACAAGAAGAACAATAATAATAATAATAATAATAATAATAATAATAATAATAATAATAATAATAATGCCCTAACATGACAAATGAGGCAGGGAACAGATGCCATTAAGTTGGTTTTCTTTTTACTGTCTACTGCTGAACATGCTGCATGCAAATAAGAGAGGTTTATTTCTCCTGCAACAGATGGGATAGAGAGCTGAGACCCACAGCCAGACATTATGCAGAGTTGAAGTTGGAGGTCTCCATAAGCTCATTCAACTTGGAGCTCAGGGAACCCTGTGGAACAGACAGAGGAAAGAATGTAGGAACCAGAGTGGATGGAGGATACCAGGAGAACACAGTCCTCTGAATCCACTCAATTGTATGGACTCTTAGACTGAAGCAGCAAGCGCAGGGTCCGCGTGGGTCTGTATCCGGTCCTCTAGATGTATTTTATGTCTCTTTGTTCTGTTTTTGTGTAACTCTTAACAATGGGAGTGGGGATGTCTCTGACTCTTGCCTCTTTCCTTCCTAGTGAGTTACCCGGTCTTGTGTTGTCATGTTTCTTTGCTGTCTCCTGGAGGCCCGCTCCTTTCTGAAGGGAAATGGAGGGGAGGGTGGATCTTGGGAAGATGGGAGGTTGAGGAAAACTAGGAGAAGTCGAGAGAGAAGGGATACTGCGATAAGGATGTATTGTATGAAACAAGAATCCATTTAAAAAATAAGAGTAGTTTGTTTCCTCTGTAAGACTTTCTTGGAGAATAAACTTTTGTTTTCAAGTGATCACCAGTTATAGGTAGCTTATGGGTTAGGGATGGAGTCATGCATCTATTTGTCCTAGGCTCATATGGTGCAGACCCTTGCAAAGCCCTGTTTATGCTGCCTCAGACTCTGTGAGTTCGTGTGAACTTTGATTGTGTCGATTTAGAGGGCCTTGATTCCTTGGTGCCGTCCGTCCTCTCTGGCTTTGACATTCTTTCTGCCTCTGCTTCTTTGACATTCTTTCTGCCTCTGCTTTCACAGCTTCCCTGATTCCAGAAGGGAAAGATTTTATGGAAACATTCCTATTAGGCTTGATGGGTATAAGGGCTCTCATTTTCTGTGTAACATCCGACTGTTGGACTCTGTATTTGTTCCCATCTGGTACAAAGAAGAAAGCTTTTCTGATGGTGGCTCAGCAAGGCACTGATCAATGCATATGGAAGAATGCCATTAGGAGTCCTTTTATTACCAAGTTCCTTTAGTAGAACAGTAAGATTTAGCTCTTCCTAGGTCTCTGAGTTATTTAGTTTCCAGCTCTGCATCAAGTATGGGTTCCATCTTTTGTAGTGGGTCTTAAATCAAAGCAGATATTGCTTGACTGATCCCACAAGCACTATGCCAGCTCTGGACTAGTGTAGTTTGCAGAGAGGACACCATTTTAGGTCAGAGGGTTTGTAGATGTGTGCCTGTTTCATTTTCAACTTTGGTTGAGTGCAGTGTATATTCTGTACCAAAGAGTCTCGAAGGTAGGGATGATGGCTACATTTGCAGGCACCATCTCAACTTCTCTTTGTTCAACAAGTTGTGTCAGTGCTCTCTTCAGCAATAAGGTCTTGCTGTAGGTATACATAGAGAAACATAGGTCTTGGAAACAGCATCGGTTTGGGGAGTCCCATGAAAGCCCTATACCCCATAATAACTAGCTATAACCAATTCCAGGTACTGGAAACTTCATTTGTTGACAAGCACAGGTTAGGGTTCTGGCTGGTTCATTTAGTTCACACTAATATATGTATTTCCTTTAGGAAACTTCTACTGTATTAGGTTCCCACACTACCACTTGAAGTCCCTAATTTTAACTGTTTTTCTCTTTGTTCTCTCCCTCCTTTCCATTTTCCCTACCAGTCTTATTTGATCCACACATTCCAGTCCCCCTGACTTATCTGTCCATAATGACCTATTCTATTTCCCTCTCCAAAGAGGCTCCCATTGCTATGTGTATATAACCTCTGTAGTTCTAAGATTCTAGTTTGCTTATCAATGACTTAAGAGCTAATAACCTATGTGTGTGTGAATATGTGTGTGTGTGTGTGTGTGTGTGTGTGTGTGTGTGTATGTGTGTATGTATGTATAAAATATTTGTATTTCTGGTCTGGATTTTCACACTCAGCAAGGTTTTTTCCTAGATTTATCCAATTACCTGTAATTTTATTTATTTTTGATGACTAAGTAATATTCTATTGTATCATTTACCAATTTTTCTCCACCCATTCCTCTGTTGAGGGAAATCCAGGTTGTTTCCAATTTCTGGCTATTATTAATAGAACAGTTGTGAACAAGGTTGACTATTTCATGAGTTGCCCTTGATCTAGTAATTACCACGGCAGGAAATAATCTAGTTTATTAGATGGCCTTGATAATCATCCAGTAAATAGAGGCTAGAGTAGTCAATGAGACGAATAGGTTGTGAGACATTTAAGTTTGCTTTCATTGCACAAACTGTCTTAGATGCCTAACAGCTATAGTATTTATCTAGTACTCATGACTCTGGGTTTAAAGTGAGAGATTGCTGTGGGGTCATCATCCAGTTCATCTTCCTTCCAGATGACTTATTATATATGCCTTGGTTCATACTGTCTTTCCCTCTCTTTTCTTCCTCAGCAAATTGAAAATTTGTCTCATTAGCTGCATTTCTTTAGAGCATTAAAAACCTGCTAGATTTTCTTGTGTATTTTCCACTTTCAGTAGGAAACATTTTGAATTGAATCTGTGCTGTTTTTTTGTCCTCTTTTAGTCATAAAAATATCCCCACAGTGAGAACTTTCTCTCAGCCTTCAAGTAAATTCCAAGCAAAATTATAGCACAGATAACTTTGTATCATTAGTAACTTTTAATGAGAACTTATTTCATAAAATATGTGTATATATTAATCATTAAAATAGGAAGGCAAAAAAAAATCCAGGTAGCTTTAAAAAACATGTTAATATTAGTGAAAAAATTTAGATAGAAAGGATATTTAATCAACCAAGACACTTGAGAAAATGTTACTGTTACTTTGTAATTAGAAATAATTTTAATATGCAAGTGCAAAAATGTAATCAAAGTAGTTTAATGTGTCCTTTGTTAATACCGTAAAAATTAATGACTTCAAAGAAAACTGATTATCTAACTTGCCTTTTCAAATATTTAAAATAAAGCATCTTTCCTCTAAATCCTACATAATATTAAACTGCTTCATTAAGGTTGGTAGATATAAAAATACCTTTCCAGAAATAAAGAAAAAATGGGCTCAGTGTGTGATATTATTACACAGATTTATTTCTCACAATATCAGAACATAAAGTATTTTTCTCAGATGAGAATAGCTTCCAGAGCTAATGTATGTATGGAGTAAATATTTTACTTTTATTTTATTAATTAAAACTTAATCATAAAGAACTTACAAATAAAAACCATCATGCACTGAAAATAATCAGACCCAAAGTCTATCCATTTCAGTGAGCATCCATATGATTAGATAGACATTCTGAAATAGTGCGGAATCCCATTGAATTTTACACTTTCACTGTCAAATATATTTTTATATTTTATACATTGTTTACTGCCAAGTCCCAAGAAATCCATGATAGTTAACTATAAAAACAATTAGCTTAATAACCTCTTTCATGACTCAAGTGACCATTATCTGCATTCAGACCTGCCTTATTACCTAATATTTACCTTTTCTTGTTCTCCTTTCTACCTGTTATACTCCATAAACTTGTACATTTATATATGTGCAAACACATACATTTAAGCACATGTGTCATTATCCAAATATGAGGAGTAGCATGCGTTTTTCTTTCTGATATTGTATAACATTACTCTATATTGTATTTTCTAAGTCTATCCCTTTTCCTACAAATTCTTTGATTTCTTTTACTATTACAGCTGCATGATATTCCATTTTATACATGTACCAAGATTTTCTTATCTATTTATCTATTAATAGAAAGCCAGGTTGGTCAGTATCTTTGCATGATATTAAATAAAGTGCATGATAGTTTGCATGATAGTGAATAAAGGAGCAGCAAAAATGGTGTTTAATTCGCCCTGTGGTTGGGTATAGGATTCTCTGGGTAAAACTCAAATAATTGCTATAAAATTAATTACTATGATGAATAAAATAAAATAATTACTGAGATGAAATAATTACTATGCTGCATCCTACAATGGCTATGTTAATTTATACTCCTATCAACCATGAATAACAGCCCCCCTCCATGTCTTCTCCAACATTTGTTGTCATATTTATTGATAATAACCATTTTGACTCAGATAAAGTGAAATCCCAATGTACATTTGACATTAATTTTTTTGGTAGCTAGGGATATTCAGTATTTTTTTTAAAAGCAGTTACTTCTCTCTCTCTCTCTCTCTCTCTCTCTTTCTCTCTCTCTCTCACTCTGTGTGTGTATGTGTGTGTGTGCATTTGTGTAACCATTTACTCAGTTCATTTGCCCTTATTTTAATTGGCCGATTTAATTCCTTAATGTTCATTTCTCCAGTTCCTTAAAAATTCTGGATGATATTTCCTTATCTGAATTGTTGCTGGTAATTCTTTTCCATCCTGTGGACTCTTTTATCTGTTGACTGATTCCTTTTCTGGATAGAACTGTTTCCATATAATCCCATCTGTTAATACAGAGAGCTAGGCCCTGCTGTTTTGGTGTTCTAGTCAGTAAGCTCTAGTGCACCTTTATGTCTAGAAGGTTCTTTTTATATTTTATTCTAGAAGCTTCACTTTTTAAAATAAATTATTTTATTTATTTACATTCTGAAAGTTTACCTTCCTAGTCCCCCCTCTCCTAGTTCTTCACTCCATCCTCTCATGTCTGAGAGAGTGCTCCCCTATTGGACACCCAACCCCAACTCACCCCCACAAGCATCCCTCTGGTGTATCAAATTTCCACAGGGTTAACTGCATCCTCTCCTACTGAGGTCATACAAGGCAGTCCTCTGCTACACATGTGCCTGGGGCCAAAAACCAGCCCATGTATGTTCCTTGGTTTTGGTTTAGTATTTGGGAGCTTTGAGGAGTCCAGGTTAGTTGACACTGTTGTTCTTTCTATGGGATTGCAATCTCCTTCAGCTCCTTCAGTATTTCCTCTAACTTTTCCATATTGGTCCCTGACCCCAATTTGCTGATTGGCCCTAAGTTTCTGCATTTGTCTCAGTGGCTAGTAGAGTCTTCAGAGAACAGCCGTCAGGCTTCTGTCTGCACATACAACATGCCCTTAGTAATAGTGTCAGGATTTGGTGTGTGCTCATGGGATGGATCCCAAGTTGGGCCAGTCAATGGGTGGCCTTTCTTTCAGTCTCTGCTCCATTTTTGTCCCTGCATTTCCTTTAGACAGGAACAATTCAGGGTTAAAAACTTTGAAGATGGGTGGGTAGCCCCATGCCTCAACTGGTGATCATGTCTGTCTACTGCAGGTGGTCTCTTTAGGCTCTATCTTCCCACAGTTGGGCATTTTGGCTAATGTCATCCGTATTGAGTCCTGGTAGCCTTCCACATCCCACTTCTCTGGGATTCTACAGGTTCCCCTAATCCCCTAACCCCCACTCTATATTTCTTTTCATTCTCCTGTCTCTTCCCATACCTGATCCTACCCCCTTTTTCTCCTCACCCCTGCCATCTCCCATCCAGTTTCTTCCCTCCCTCTGCCTCCCATGATTATTTTGTTCCCCTTCTAAGTGAGCTTCTGGTATTCACACAAGAAGTTTCAGTGTTTAAATCAAGTTATTTGATCCATTTTGAATTGATTTTTTTTTTGAAGGTGAAAGATAAGAATCTAATTTCATTCTTCAGGGAGAACTTTTGTTTTTTCCAGTATCTTTTGTTGAACAGATTGTCTTTCTTCTTCAAATGAATGCTTTCCCTCTTTTTAAAAAGTTAAGTGGCCATAGATTTGTCATTTTATTTCCAGGTTCTCCATTGTATTCTCTAGGCTCTAAAATACCTTTCTACTTTTATGCCAGAATCAAACTTCCTTAACCAGCATGAGATGAGGTGTTGTGATGCTCTGTTGTGCTCTTACTCATCAGCATTGCTGTGGCTATTTATGGTCTTTGGAGAGTTCCATGTGAATTCTTTTAATGCTTTTTTTCTTAAGTTATGAAATATCACATTAGGATTCTGATAGGTTTTGCCTAAATCTATAAATTAATTTTAGTATTTCAGTCAATTTCCTGGTATGAATTCTGTCAACCCTGGAGAATGGAATACTTTTCTAATGTCTTGTATCTTTATCATTTTCCTCTTATTTTTTCTTTCTATTTTTATTATTAAGTTGTTCATTTACTTTGCCCCATCTCTCCTTTCCTCCCTGTCCCTCCCTCTCATCCCCCCTCTTCCTCCTTCTCCCCTACTCCTCAGAATAGAGAAGGCTTCCCATGGATATCAATCCTGGGCATATCAAGTGGCAGTAAGACTAGGTATATCTGCATCTTCTTTTATTGAAACTAGACAAGACAGCCCAGTTAGAGGAAAGGGAACCAAAGGCAGGCAATGTAGTCATGGACAGCCACTGTTCCTGCTTTAGGAATCCCATATGAAGACCCAGCTGCACAATAGTTACATATGAGAAGAGGGCTATGTCTGTACCATGTATGCTCTCTAGTTGGCAGTTCTTGCAAGTTCCTTTTCAATAGCGTAATGTTTTCATTGCAGGAGTATATATTTTAAAGGTAATGTTTCACTAATGAAATAGCCAATTAAGTATCAAGAATAAAATATGTAATAAAATAACTATTTGACGTCTCACCCTTAAAATTGTTGCAGTATTGACATCTTGTTAATTGCATTTCTGAATTAAGTTGCATCTTTAGTGCAAAACTATATTTGAAGCAGTTGTGCATGGTGGTAAGTATCTATAACCCTAGCCCTCAGGATCCAGAGGCAAGAATCTAGGCCAAGCCCTTGCCAGACAGCAAGATTTTGTCACAAAAAAATAAGAAAAACTCTAGGAATATATTTATTCTAACATATCAGGTCCAATTCTTTACAAACTTCTTCTGCACTGAATAATAATTTCATGTTATGATATAAGTACAAAGGCTCATTTTACTAAAATACTTTTTACTTTTGAGTTTCAGTATTTTGAAAAATATTTTTTTTCTTCAAGATGTTAGAACTGCTGCATTACTCTTCAAGACATTACATTTTGCTCGTTTCTGACAGGATGATTGAACAGGAATGCTTCTTGTGAGTAATTAGGATAAATAAGAATAATTCTATCTCAATACATATACAAAAGCTTATACACAAGGTGAAGGGGGAAATTTTTCAACTAATTCAGGAGGGATAAGAAATTATGTTAGATAAAGAATTATTGCTATTATTATTTAAATTGATTTGGTCAATAGTTTATTTTTGTTTCTTTTTCTTTATTTACTGGTTGTTTTTGGAGTGTTTCACTGTATTCTCAGTCTTGTTTGAAACTTGTTATATAGCCCAGGCTAGTTTAGAACTCACTGTTGAGCCCAAGCGAGCCTTAGGATCATGGCCTTTCTGCATCATCCATCCAGGTGTGAGCCACTCCTCCTGAGTTGACTAATGGCTTCTATTTTAGTTCTGTATAGGCAGTGGGTATATCAAATCCATAAAGGCAGGTCTGCTTATCTTTTGGTCGTGACACACATTTCTGGAGAGTATGTTAAATAAGAGATTTGGTTGGTTTTTATATTTAAAAACGTAGTAATTGTCATTACAAATAATAGTAGTAATTGGCTTTATGTCAACCCTAAAGTTTACAAGATGTGAGCACAGTGCTCTGGCTCATGCATTCTTCTTCTCCTTATGCGATAGCTCTCGAAGTCTTCCACATTTATAAAAACAGGGCACTTCTTAGAAATGAAGAGACTTTATTTTTCAAGAATGATTTGCTTAAAACGAAATTATAATCATGTACTAAAAATTATCTTATTATTTAAATTCTATTATTGTTTTTACAGTATGAAAATAACTGACCATACAAATTGGGACTCAGTGATGAAATAAAAAACTATGGTTCATGCTAGTGTTATGAGTGATCCATCATATAAATCACCACAGTTCCAAGTTTATGGAGTGTCCTCAGTAGGCAAAATCTGGTTAAAGTCAGAGATAAATTTTAATACTCAATAGAAATAGTTTAAATGGTGTATGTAATCTTGAATTTACAGGTGGGTACTCTATGTAGCTTCAAGTACTCTTATAGGATTCTATATATTTGAGAACCTTCATACTTGAGTTTTATTCTGCTGCTGACCAAAGAGACTGACTGACTGAAAGAAACTTAGGGGACTGACAGGTTTAAACTTTCAGGTTACAGTCCCTTATTGAAGAAGAATTCAAGAATTTAGGCATTAAATAAATAAATAAAGCTTGCTGTCTCACAGACTCATGCTAAGCTGGCTTACCTAGTATATAGCAATGCCCAGGGAATGGTGCCTCCTCTAGTGGCCTATGTCCTTCTCCATCAATTGGCAATCAAGACATTCACCTAAAGGTTTGCCTGAGGCCAATGTATTCTGGGAATTCTGTCAACAGAGACTCATTTCTTAAATGGTGCTAGACTGAGAAGTTGACAACTAAAGCTGATTAGGATACTAGGGTTTTAGTAATTTGACATAGAACATCAAGTTCAATACATTCATGAAGGATGATAAGGTTAAAGGAGAGGGAGGCTATTGGTATTGAACTAAAAGAATCCATTTAGTTTTCAGTAAAAAAAAAAAAAAACCACTAAGATGATAATACTCATATAAATATACATGGCAAGTTAATAAATATTAATATCACTGGCTGGGAAATATTGTCATGGTTTACAGAATTAAAAAAGCAAAGCTATACAATTACTTGTAAAATTTACATACCATGGTCTATAAATTAAATCTATTGCATCTAACAGATCAGAATAGTTCAGATCTTAGATCTATAAATAGAAAAATGTGACTGTAAAGTGAAACTGAAAAGCAAGAGATGAAAAGAAGTCATAGTTTTGAGGATAAGTAACTTTAAAAACACAGACATCATCTATAAATAATTATCTGATTTTAAACTGTATCATGTTATATTTTGTCTTAATTCACAAATTTTTGATTCAGTGAATAAGGTTTCTTTTTTATAGTTCTCATGAAATATAACCAACTGGGCATTATAGGAGTCTGCCATTCAGATAATAGAGCAACTTGTATAAATAACTCATGACCAAGCCAGCTCAGTCAGTCAACAGGGTCTCACGGGAGGGAGTGAGGATTGAAAAGAAGAAAAACAGTTGACAAAATTATAACATGACTCCAGCCTGTACTGAGGCTGAATTAGCTTTATTCTCTCCAGCCTGCTTTTATATTATTCTAGTTATATGATCATATAAACAAGGTCAGTTCTTAGATCAAAGACAAAGTAATCAATTGAAGTAGTAAACAAGGAGATCATACAAGATAATAATTAAGCAGAGTAGTAAGCAAAAGGATCACTTAAGGAAGTAATTCAGCAAAGTAGTAAGCAAAGCCCCATGGTCACTGTTTCTAATAATCTTATCTAAGCCTACTTTCTTGTCCAAGCTCAGTGACAAATGCCAAATTCCTAGAAGCACCAGAAACTCTCAAAAACTCATTTTTATGGAAGAACCCTACTAGTTTGAACAACAATAACAAAACCCCTCAGGAACTATGAGCCAGTTGCCAAGCCATCCTGAGTAGATGGTTTCAAATAATGAAAAGAAAGTGCATTCTTCTGGATGAACTTAGTATGCGGATAGTAACTTTACTTTAAAGCATTTTCTGATATCTTTTTGGAGCTCTTTCTAGACTGAGTCAAACAAATACTAAGGCAAGTATTACCTTCACTAATTTTATAGAAATGGATAATAAAAATTAAGGACCAGTGATTAATAAATAGAGGTCCTGATCAGATGGGTATTTAAAGAATAAACTCATGATCTAATACACTGGCATTAAATGCTGGAGGGAAAAGACGAGAAATAATCAAAATAACAAAATACTAATGACATATAGAATAAAACAAAAGAAAACAAAATTAAAGTTATTGTCCCGCGCTATCTCCCGCCAGCAGGAACAACACGGCACACACAGGATCCTTCTGCAGTACAAGCTTTAATGTATCTTGAGAGCGAGATCACAAGCTTCAGTTGAGGAGGAGGACCCCAACTATCTCAAAACCCTTCCCTTATATAGAGCTCTATGCCTGCCTCAGACGTGGCGACTCATAATAGGCTGTGGGACAATCAGGCCATTTGACGTGACCAAAGGCACTCCGCCGCAGATCGTTGGGATTTACAGGCACACGCGCACAAGGCGTTTTTATGCTAACGGCAAGCCAGATGTCATCGCCATCTTGTAATGGCGATGTGCTTATGAAGTGGCTTCCCACAAGTTATTTGAGCCTACGTAATTCTCAGTGGGCTATGAAAGAGCCATAAATGACAAACCCAATTCAGAAAAATACACTAATAATGAATTCTTAAAAACTGAGAATGGGATATTATAATTTACTTTATGACAAATTTGAAAATACAAGTAAAAAATAAGAATCTAGAAATATATATTTTACCAAATGAGAGTCAAGAAAAGAGATCTGTCTTATATATGTTTTCCTATGCATTATCTTCATCAAGGTTTAGGAAATTCACTACTCATATTATCCCTCTTTAATATAAGCTCAAATTAACCCCTATCTTTAAAAATTCCATGGAAGAAAAATTAGTTTTTTATAGTATCAACAAAGTTTTGACATAAAAACCTTCTAAAGTATTTACAAAAACAACAAAATTATCTGATTACATCTTTTATTGAATAGACTTCATAATGTTAGGAGATTAATCTAGGACTCTATGTCAACCAGATAAAGAGAAAATGAAGAGAGGAAGCATTATAAAAGAAAGCAATCAACCAGTTAAATTTTTTAAAAAAATCTTTAGAGAAAAGAAAGGAAATCATCTTTAGAGTAACATTATATTTACTCTTAATTTTTCTGCAATATGAAAACTCAATATTATGTCAATGTTTCCTAAGGACAGATGAAATGAAAGGATTTTATGAATTGATGTAATTTGTTGTAATATCATAAGTGAGTTGATACCTTCAGATAAATTGACGAATGGTTTGAAAGATCCCTACAATAAGAACCAGAGAACATTGCTGAGAAAAATCATAGTTCTAAATCAATGGTATGCCATGTTCATGATCCTTGCTTTAAAATGTGAGAGCAATCCAGATTCCTTCTGAAGATTCATGTTGTTTCAGCCAGAATTACATATTCTTTGAGGAAGTTGAGATGCTGATTCCACAGTTAAAATGCCAATATAAAGACAAAGAACAGACTTGTTGGTCTTGAGAGCTGTGAGTATAAATGCAGAATGTGCACACCAGGAGATATCCAACCTGCACACATGCAGTGCGGCTGAGAAGCACATTAACAGAAGCAAAGACACACAAACCCATCTGTACGCAAGAATATACACATCCTAACTGTCTCTCAAATAGGAAGACTTGATTAGGGCAGAAATAACATCAGAGTAACATGGGTATCAGTTTTGATTTCAGTATTTGGCCCTGAGTTACCTAAAGTTTAGGCATAAAACATATGCTTCATCTTTATATCATAATATTATAATTGTTACACTAGTGAACCTTTTGAGTTCCTTTAAACCTGGAATGGAATTTTCTTTTAATTAATTAATCTTTTTAACAATATATAAGTCAATAAATGTATTTTCCTCATGTATAGGTATGTATATATTCACATGTAATATGAATTGTTATTGAATAATATAATATTAATTATAAATAATAGTTAAAAAGGAGGTTATGGAAGAATGCTGATTACCATTTCTAAAATTATTTTTTATTTGCCAGATGTAATTGTCATCTCAGAGACAAGGTCATCCTTTCTAGTTGTTTCTGTACTTGGGCTGACTGGTTCAATTCAGCTGTTCTGGTCAAAGTTCTCTCCAAACTGAATGATTCAATCTGGCTTCTCAGCTTCTTGCTGAATTATTACTGTGCTTGGCCTAGAACTATCTCTGGAAGTATGTTCTAATTTTCTTGCTCCTCTGGCTTCATATGCCTTTGCTGACCTTCACTGAACTGCATGAACTCACAACTCACTTCCCTGCACTGCACTCACTGCACTCACTCCCAACTAATTCAACTCAATTGACTTAAGTCTCTCAGTGCCCTCTTCTTAAATAGTTCATCTCCTGAGAGTTGGGTGTATCCTATTTCTCATGCTGTCACGTCTTTCTCTGATTTGTCATTTTGTCTGCATCTAAATTAGACACCGTTGTTTGGAATTAAAGACTTGTACTACAGGATCCAAGCCAGAAAGATTAAAGGTGTGTCCCTTGCCAAAGCAACCACATTGCTTGATTACAATTACTCTACACATACTAAACTTGCTTTCTTATACCATCCAGGACCAAAGCCCTTGGAGTCACACCAATCACAGTTGGCTGAGCATATTTACAACAATCATTAATTAATAAAATATCCCCCAGGCTTGTTCATAGTCCATTCTAGTGGGGATGTTTTCTCAACTGAGGTACCTTCTTCTCAATGGAATCTAGCTTGTGGCAAGATGAAAAAAATTAACTGGGAACTATGTAACAATAGTAAGTTTATAAGAGATTCGGTCTGAGATGAGGGACAGAACAGAGAAGTTTTAGGGAGAGATATGAGAGAAGACTGATGCAGATGTGGTATTTATACTAAATTCTCAGAAAAAAATTAAAGAATCTTTGTTGGTACTGTACCTTGAAATGATGAATTTTATTTGTTTTTTCTGTGTTTTCTTTAAGAATATTTAAGTTCTCATATCTGGTATATTTAAAATCTTCTAGTATATTTAAGTACTCATAATAAATACATATATTTCAGAAGTATGTATAATTTTCGTGAAAGTAAGTTGCCTGTAGATTTATGGATTGATTTCTGTGCTTTTTTTTTTTTAAAAAAAAAATCTATTCTATTCTATTCTATTCTATTCTATCCTATCATATCCTATCTCTATTTCATTAGCCTATTTGCTATATTTTCTATGACAATGATGTTTGTGATGTTTTTGTAGAGTTCAAGATCAGGTAGAAAGGTAATGTATTGTGACACCACCTCCATTTCACTTTTTATTAAGGTTGCTTTTGTTCTTCAATATATTTTGTGGCTTTATTATTTTTAGGATTAATCTTCCATGGTTCTGCATAAAATATGTAAAAGGATAGTAGGTTGTCTCAACTTACGGTACTTTAGTGTAACAAGGTTTGAAACTCTCATTCCTATAAATGAGTATTTGTAACTGTTTTGGAGATAGTGTATTCTTAGCCATCAATAACGTGTTAAGACTTCTGACACCTCAACAGTTTTCCTACTTTTTTTTTAGATTTTCAAAGATGTCATCATGGATTATTTGGGGAAAACCAACTACTCTGTTAGCATTTGCTTATGGTTTTGAAGGGCAGGATGAAAAAAAAAAAGCTTAAAAGTGCAAAAGTTGAATGAAGAAAATTACCTCTTAAATGATGGCAAAATTTATAAACTACATATATTCACTATAATGAGTTTTGAAATTATGAAGTCTACATCCTGTTACCCCCCCCCCCCCAATGCAGGACTGTAGCATCCACATCCTGGTCCTCCTTTCTCTTAACTTCCATCTGGTCTGTGAGTACTGTCAAGGGCATTGTGAGCTTTGGGGCTAATATTCACTTATCATTGAATACATACAAGGTGATATTTTCTAGTTCCATCTACTTTCCTGCAAATAGAATGATCATGGGAGGTCGAGGGAAGGGGAACAAGGTAGGGGCAGTATCAGGTACTGGAGGGGATAGGAGAAAGGCACAGAGGGTCAGGAAACTGAATAAATATATGTAGCAGAACTGGCAATAGCCACTGGAGGGTCCCAGACTCCAGGGAAACAAGAAGCTCCCAGGACACAATGAGTACGACTTTAGCCAAAATACACAGAGAAAGGGGAGATAGATCCTGTAGGGAACACCTCAAGCATATAGGCATAGCCCCAGGTTGACCACCCATCTCAAAGATTTAAACAAGAAATGTTCCTGTCCAAAGGAAGCGCAGGGACAAATATGGAGCAGAGACTGAAGGTATGGCCATTCTGGGACCGCTCCTCCTGGGGATCCATCCTGTCTGCAGACACCAAAATGGACACTATTGCCTTTGCCAAGATGTGCTTGCTGACAGGGACTTGGTGTGGCTGTTCCTTGTGATATTTGCACAGAAACTGACCAATGCAGATGGGGATGCTTGGAGCCAACCATCAGATTGAACTCAGGGACCCCTGTGGGGTAGCTGGCAAGAAGGGCTGGAGGAGCTGAGGGGGATTGCAAACCCATAGCAAGAACAACTTTGGCTGGCAGGACCACCCAGTGTTCCCAGGTACTAGACCACCAACCAAGGAGTGTACAAGGAAGGATCCATAGCTCCAGATACTTATGTAGTGGAGGATGGCCTTGTCTGACATCAGTGGGAGGGGAGGCCCTGGGTCCTGTGGAGGTTTGATGCCCCAGTGTAGGAGGATACTGGATTGGTTGGGTGGGAGAGGATGGTGGATGGGGAAGTAACTTCATAGAGGCAAAGTGGAGGGAAGAGAGGGCAGATGTGGGATGGGGGATTTGTGGAGGGGCAACCGGAAAGTGGGATATCATTTGAGATGTAAATGAATGGAACAATTAATAAAATAGAAAAAAAATAAAAAGTATATTAATCTTCTACCATAACTATATTGGCATCCATTATTTCTATTGTTTCTAATTTTTCTGTTTCTTCCATAGTTTATGCAACAATTTCATATGATTTATTTTCCTATGTTACAGTACTTTCCTGAGGTCATCAGATAGAGAAGTGTGTCACAACTTGCTCACTCCAGCATTTCTCTAAATAGAAAGTAATGTCTGTGTGCTCTCTATTTGTCCCTCCTAAGGCACTAACTTATCTCTTCAAAGACACATTTACTCAAGTGTTGACTTAAAATAAATATTAATATTGATTTACTCCAAAAAAGAAAGTGTGCCCTAGTTTAAAAGGAATGGGAAATATTTCGAACATGTATACAACTTTTAGATTCTTAAAATGTTGCATTTTAAATAGAAAATGGGAATTTACATAAAAATGTATACTGCTGTCTGAAGTTACATGGTGTTAAGTTAAATTTGAATTCAACAGTATTTATTACATATATTTTTATATTTGTATTATTTTAAATTAAAGACAAACTTCAAAATATTTTATCATAATTAAATATTATAGACTATACAATATGTAATTATTGTTTTATCTTCTTAACTTTAAATACAATTATCATAACATGTGCTCACATACAGGCTTAAGGATTGCATTTCTTCCTTTCCAAGTAAGATACATTCCTTCACAGAGACAAATACAATATTGTAACTCCATCAATATACTTGGTAGAATGTTCTAAAGTAACTCCTGGTATAAAAATAATTACAAAAGAAAGTCTTATACAGATAAATATCAATATTGAATGAACATTATACTTAAAATTATAAAAAATAATTAGAAATATTGTTAATTTTATTAGTGCAAGTTTTGTCTTAATTTTATAGAAGAAATCTGTGGAAAATATAGAAAGAAACAAATCTTAGAAAAAGTTTTTGAAAATGATAGCCTAGAATGAAGAACAACTTTCTCAAGTAGATCTTTGTTTTACAACTAGAATCTATGACAGATAGAATTTAAAATATGATTTTGACAGACAGAATTTAAAATATGATTTTAATCAAACATGGGTTATTATACTGTCTATAAAGCTCTCAAAGCATATCACTATAGCCCATGTTTATGTAGATGCATGGCATATCAATTTAAATAAAATGAAAGAGTTCCATCAAAATTGTGTGATTTATATTATATTAACTTGTATCTGTATGTCAGAGCATAGAGTAACTTCTGTTTGGGCCATCATAACAGAACTTTGAGTAACCATAGTGTAAGGATTTTACAACACAAAAAGACATTTGTTCAAAGGGAGAACTGTGGAAAGACCTAAAATTCCTTTACTAGTAATGAATAGTTTTGCTCCAACTTTAGATAATGTGATTTGTCATACAGTAAGAAGTACTTTCTGCTATACCACATTTAAATCCTATCAAGAAGAGTTTATTGGATAGGCATTATTTGGCATACTTTGTAATTTCGTAGTTTTGTACATTAGGTTTTTCTGAAGACCATCTGCACAATCAATACTAAAGGGTGAACAAGTTATTGTGCTGAATGAACAACCTGATTTGAAAGATGCCTATAGTCTATGCAAATAATGGCTGCTCATCCCCTGTAGGTATCCCTATTGTGATGTAAAAATATGGTTGAACTGATTAGTGAAAGGAGCCAACACAATTGCTAACTTCATGTGAGTCTGTAGAATATCAGCAGTTTAATGCCCTTTTCTGTAGATACCACTCATTATATAACTTTCCTAAATCATCAATCTTCTGTTTCAACACAAGCTATATATTGCAAAGTACATCCACATTCACTGAGCTATTACAAAGACAATTACAATTAATCTCTTCTCAATTCTTCTTAGAAAAATAAAAATAATGTCCCCCAAACGAGTTTTTATTTCCAGAACATTCTCTTTCTGTGTCACTGCAAACGAGACTTTGCTCTTTTCTGAGTTTTAAAGATCCAACTGATTGGAGATTGTGATCACTTTCTTTTTCCATAAATATGTTCTCCTTATTCTTTGGAAAACTGATTGTGGGCATGTATCACCATACCTGACTTTGCTTGAGAACTTGAAAATCTAGAGAATGAACTTAACACAGGTGGGTATTTATGTATGATTTGCAGCTGGGACAGCTGTTATATAGATGCTCCATTCTCATCAATATAATATCATATCTATGTAGATCAGAATTAATAAAAAATGAATTGAAATTTCATTAGAAGTTTCCATGTTTAATAATCATTATGTGGCCTTCTGGTCTTTCTGGGACAGTGCCCCGAGCAGACCTTGGGTACAAAATCCTCAGGCAGTCACACAACACCCAGAGAAAGCTCCACTCCCAGGTATAACAAGACCAGGATCACAGGATCCCAGAATCACCGGATCCCCGAGACAGCTTGACTCTGAGGAGTTCTGACACAACCAGGATCACAAGAAGGACAGGCTCCAGTCAGATTTAGCAAGGGCAGGTAGCACTAGAGATAAGCAGATGGCAGGGGGCGGGGGAAGGAAGCATAAGAAAATAAGCAACACAAACCAAGGTTACTTGGCATCATCAGAACCCAATTCTCCCACCATAGCAAGTCCTGGACACACCATCACACCGGAAAAGCAAGATTCAGATCTAAAATCACTTCTCATGATGATGATACAGGATGTTAAGCAATACAAAAATAACTCCCTCAAAGAAATACAGAACACTGGTAAACAACTAGAAGCCCTTAAAGAGGAAACACAAAAATCCCTTAAAAAACTACAGGAAAACACAATCAAACAGGTGAAGGAAATGAGCTAAACCATCCAGAATCTAAAAATGGAAATAGAAACAATAAAGAAATCAGAAAGAGAGACAACCCTGGAGATAGAAAACCTAGGAAAAAAATTCAGGAGTCATAGATGCAAGCATCACCAACAGAATACAAGAGATAAAAAGAGAGAATCTCACGGGCAGAAGATACCATAGAAAACATTGACACAATAGTCAAAGAAATGCAAAAAGCAAAAAGCTCCTAACTCAAAACATCCAGGAAATCCAGGACACAATGAGAAGACCAAACCTAAGAATAATAGGTATAGAAGAGAGTGAAGAGTCCCAACCCAACGTAATGGGCCAGTAAATATCTTCAACAAAATTATAGAAGAAACTTCCCTAACCTAAAGAAAGTGATACCATGAACATACAAGAAGCCTACAGAACTCCAAATAGACTGGACCAGAAAAGAAATTCCTCCCGTCACATAATGTCACATAATAATAAAAACACGAAATGCACTAAACAAAGAAAGAATTTTAAAAGCAGTAAGGGAAAAAGGTCAAGTAACATATAAAGGTAGGCCTATCAGAATTACACAAGACTTCTCACCAGAGACTATGAAAGCTTGACGGGGCAGATGTCATACAGACCCTACGAGAACACATATGCCAGCTCAGGCTACTATACCCAACAAAACTCTCAATTACCATAGATGGAGAAAACAAGATATTCTACGACAAAACAAAATTTACACAATATCTTTCCACAAATTCAGCCCTACAAAGGTTAATAGATGGAAAACACCAACATAAGGAGCGAAACTACACCCTAGAAGAAGCAAGAAAATAATCTTTCAACAAACCCACAGTAACCTAATTCCACCTCTTACAATAAAAACAACAGGAAGTAACAATTACTTTCTATTAATCTCTTAATTTGAAAATTAATATTACCAACATATCCTAATTGATTGAAATTCAAAAATATGAGGAATTAGAAATTTGTTGACTGTCATCCAATGGTCTCTCTAATTTGGTAATTGGAGAAATAGGTCCAATATTGTACAATCCATATGTACTTTGTGCTTGATTATACGTGATAGTGTCTTGCTGTGTACCACATAATGGTCTTGAAATCTTGCTTCTCCTATCTCAGCCTCTTTATTAGTAGTATTGTTTATTTCATGTTTTTACACTATACTATGGTTTTCAGAGCAGCTTATATATTTCAAAAGTATTTATACAGACAAAAAGAAACCTAGACAATTAACTTGAGAGGTGGCTTGAAAAAGAACAACAAAGAGTAAGACTGAATGCTTTGCTTTGCTTGATGTTTGTAATTATTGAATCAAGTTTGAAGAAGAGGACTTGATAAGTTACCCTTTCTCTGAGATGAATGCTTTTCTAAATTATCACAGCCAATGAACCAGATTCTAACCTTCACCTAATGTCTGTGCCACCTTCTAAGCAGAACCATT
This sequence comes from Mastomys coucha, assembly GCF_008632895.1. NCBI lineage: Eukaryota > Metazoa > Chordata > Mammalia > Rodentia > Muridae > Mastomys > Mastomys coucha. The sequence continues at coordinate 82,830,095 of NW_022196912.1, read as the reverse complement.
GTTCATTGAAACAATTGGTGAATGACTTTATGGATAGTCCACCTTATTATACATACCATTTCTTAAATGAATGTAACCTTTTCTCTGGGGGCTGAGAATAAATGCACTCACTCAAGTCAAATAGCTTTGACCATAGCAGGAAGTCTGTATCCAAAAATCGTGCCTACAATTCATTCCTTGGCATAGCAGAACTGTCAACTCTCAGCTAAGCTATTATGCAGGGAAAATCCATTGGCGGTGTGAGGGTCATTGAAGTACAGCCTTATTACAATGCAATCCAATGTCTAAAAATTGTTCTTATTTTGGGCTTGTACCACAGTAAGAGCCAAGATTTTAAGCGCTACTAAATTCAAAAAAATCAAACAAACAAACAAAAAGACTTTATATATTTATGTTCATTTAAAAAAGTACCAGTAGTGATGTATTATTTTGAAATATACAGTTAATATGTTTGGAGTTATTTAAAATTTATATTGAGAAAAACGTGTGCATTTTCTGTATTGCTGTAGACAAGCATATACATAAGACTGTTAAATTGATTGTTTTATATCAAACAACTTTTATAATACTCATTTGTATTGTTATATTTTATACATTTTAAAGAATATGACAAAAAAGGTATTGTAGGTTTTGAAGGGGGTCTCTAGGAGGAGTTGGGGTACAAAAGCGAAACAAGAATGTGATTTACTTCTATTTACCTAAAATATGATTTTAAATTTTAACAAATTCTGAAAAATTGAAATCATGTATCTTTTCTCATCATAATGCAATAAAACTTAGTTCAATTTAAAAAATGAAAAAATAATCATTATGTGAAGAATGAGCTTATTTGAGTAATTTTCTGTGTCTATTATTTTTATTTGGCTGGCATATACCCAGAAGATGCTCCAATATGTAATAAAGACACATGCTCCACTATAATCATAGCAGCCTTATTCATAATAGCCAGAACCTGGAAACAACACAGATGTCCCTCAACAGAGGAATGGATACAGAAAATGTGGTACATCTACACAATGGAGTACTACTTAGCTATTAAAAACAATAAATTTATGAAATTCTTAGGAAAATGGATGGATCTGGAGAGTATTATCCTGAGTGAGATAACCCAGTCACAAAAGAACACACATGGTATGCACTCTCTGATAAGTGGATATTAGCCCAGAAGAACAGAATACACAAAGTACAATCCACAAACCACAGGAAACTCAAGAAGAAGGAAGACCAAAGAGTGGATACTTCTTCATTCCTTCTTAAAAGGGGGAACAAAATAGCCATGGAAGGAGTTGCAGAGACAAACTATGGAGCAGGGACTGAAAGAAGGACAATCCAGAGACTACTCCACCTGAGAGTCCTTCCCATATTCAATCATCAAATCCAGACATTATTGTGGATGCCAGCAAGTGCTGGGTGACAAGAGCCTGATATAGCTGTCTCCTGAGAGGCTCTGACAGTTCCCTACAAATACAGATGTAGAGGCTCACAGCTAAGCATTGGACTGAGTACAGGATCCCCAGTGAAGGAGCTAGAGAAAGGACCCAAGTAGCTCAAGGTTTTGTTACCCCTTAGGACGAACAACAATATGAACTAACTAGTACTCTCAGAGCTCCCAGGGACTAAACCACCAACCAAAGAGTACACATGGTGGGACTCATGGCCCCAGCTGCATATGTATAGCAGAGGATGGCCTAGTCGGTCATCAATGGAAGGAGAGGCCCTTGGTCCTGTGAAGGTTCTATGCCCCAGTGTAGGGGAATGCCAGGGCCAGGAAGTGGGGGAGGGTGGGTTGGTGAGCAGCGTGCAGAAGGAGGGAATAGGGTTTTTTATTTTATTTTATTTCATTTTATTTTATTTTGTCTTTTCTTTTTTCTTTTTTTTCCAGAGGGGAAACCAGGAAAGGAGATATCATTTGACATATAAATAAAGAAAATACCTAATAAAAACCTTTTAAGTTTATCTTTAGATTCCTTTTTCGACTTTTTCTTTTAGCCTCCATAATTTAAATCATCTGTGATATATTGTTGCTGCTTTACTGCCTATAGTGTATGTCTACTCATGTTTAACTCCTATCACTCTTCTATGATTTCATTTAATCACATCACATGGGCTACATTTATACAAATAAGTCCTGCTATGTGTCTGAAGTACATTTTTATTCTTTCTTTCATTTTTTGAAATTATTATTGTTTTTCTCTTCCTTTTTCTTTTTAATTCTTCCCATTTTCTCCAATTTTTTCTCTTATAAATTTATGGCATCTATTTTCATTAATTGTTGTTTAATGTCTGTGTACACATGTGTGGCCACATGTATGCTTATGAATATATGTGTATGTACTCCTAATTACAAATTTCTCAGTATGAGAGATTATATTTCCTAGTGATGTTCAAAGCCATAATTATAAAGACTCATCCACATGATGGTAATCATAAACTCAGCAAAGACAGAAATAGACATGACAGTGTGGTAGGTGGAAGCCTGAACTGTGCACAAAGAACTAAAACCAACCCAAGAATGGCTAGAGCTGGGAAATAATCTTTCTCTGGGAAGACAGCAGTTGGTTATCAGATACCAAGTGTTTAGCCATTGAATCTCTTTCATCTGCTTTTTTTCCTTTCATTTCCACTGTTTTGACTTGAATCTAAACTTTTCATTATTTCTTTTAAACTGTGACAATAGATACTAACTATGGTAAAAACATCTGAACAAACTTTACCATGTTAAGCAGATTTAAGTATACATGACATGTAAATGTTCAGCCCCATTCCCATTTGGAAACTTATTTACAGCAGTTGTTTTTTTTTTAAACATGTAATTCTATACTCACAAGTAAAATGAAACATAACTCTCCAACGGCTGCTGGTAACCACCATACTGATTGTGTGTTCTATGACTTGGACGACTTTCTGTAGCCAAGCTACATAAAATCATGAAATATTTCTATATCTCTGACATGCTCATTCAGTCTAACATCATGTCCTCTGGTTTTAATGCCTGACATCATTTTGTTGTCTTCAAAGGCTGAAGATTCCATTCATGTATAATTGCATTTGGTTTTTCTGTTGATGAGTATCTGAGATTCAGCCACTGTTGGCTATATATAGGTACACAAATGTCTGCTGTGTTTATCTCACTTATAACTCAGGGGACAGGATGACATCACTCTCATAGTTCTACAGTTAAAAACAGAACCCCATGGGTAACAGTTATAGTATCCCTCTTAGCAGTTGCTTTATTCTGTACTTACCAGCATTGTTCATGCTCTTAATAACTCCACATCATTACGATCACTTATAGTCTGTTTGTTTCTTGGTTGGTTGGTTGGTTGGTTTGGCTTTTTTTTTGTTTTGTGTGTTTTAATTGTAAGCACACTAATCTGTGCAAGGTAAGATTGTACTCTAGTTTTTATGTCTGGATGACAGCTGACCTTTTCCTGTCCTTGCCTGACATTTACATATTATATTTGTAGAGGTAACAATTAAAGTCATTCCCTATTTTAATATCACATTCTTTGACCTTGCTGTTGTTGAAATTAATTTTGTATATTCTAGAAGTTAATATCTTATCAGATAAACATAAATATTTTTCTTTAGTTTATAGATTGCTTTTTTATACTGTTTTGGCTTTTTTTAAACTTACATTTTATAGTCTCTTTCTGTACACTTTGTTTTCCAAACACTTTTTTTTGAAAAATAATTATAAAAGTTAAACTGATCCCTTATTTCTCTACTTGATTGTTGTTATTGACTTTCCAAATATCTTAGGATTTATCCTGACAATGCAAGTCTTTATGACATGTCTCATAATCTGACTTCTAATGTAGAGGAATTTTAATCCAGCAATATGGATGTTATGGCAAAGGATCACAGCCAAAGACCTTCTAGGTCTATGTGATCCAGCTCAAATGCAGACATGCCCAGGATTACAATATGATATGCTGGAATACACACATACCTTTAGAACACACTTTTTTAAAGGAAATTTTTGTATTAGATGTTTTCTTTATTTACATGTCATACAATATCTCCTTTCTCAGGTTCCCCTCCAAAATAAAATAAAATAAAATAAAATTGAATAAAATACTAAAACAAAAACAAACCCTTGTTCTCTCCCCCCTCCCCCTACTCACCATCCCACCCTCTCCTGCTTACTGGCACTGGCATTCTCCTACACTGGGGCATAGAACCTTCGCAGGACCAAGGGTCTCTCCTCCCATTGATGACCAACTTGGCCATCCTCTGCTATACATATGCTGCTGGAGCCATTAGTCCTACCATGTGTACTCTTTGGTTCGTGGTTTAGTCCCTGGGAACTCTGAGGGTACTAGGTAGTTCATATTATTGTTCATCCTAAGGGGCTGCAAGCCCTTCAGCTCCTTGGGTCCTTTCTCTAGCTCCTTTATTGGGGACACTGTACTCAGTCCAATGGATGGCTGTGAGCCTCTACATCTGTATGAGTCAGGTACTGTCAGAGCCTCTCAGGAGACAACTATATCAGGCTCCTGTCAGTCAGCACTTGCTGGCATCCACAATAGTGTCTGGATTTGATGATTGAATATGGGAAGAATTCCCAGGTAGAGCAGTCTCTGGATTGTCCTTCCTTCAGTCTCTGCTCCATAGTTAGCCTCTACAACTCCTTCCATAGGTATTTTGTTCCCCCTTTGAAGAAGGAACGAAGTATCCACACTTTGGTCTTCCTTCTTCCTGAGCTTCTTATGGTTTGTGGATTGTACTTTGTGTATTCTGATATTCTGGGCTAATATCCACTTATCAGAGAATGCATACCATGTGTGTTCTTTTGTGATTGGGTTATCTCACTCAGGATGATATTCTCCAGATTCATCCATCTCCCCAGGAATTTCATAAATTCATTGTTTTTAATACCTGAGTAGTACTCCATTGTGTAGATGTACCACAATTTCTGTATCCATTCTTCTGTTGAGGGACATCTGGGTTGTTTCCAGTTTCTGGCTATTATGAATATAGTGGAGCATGTGTCCTTTAACCCCAAACAATGAAAGTAAGGTTATTACATAGAAGGAAGCAGCCATGTTTGACAGGTAGTTCTAATTGAGGGGCAGACAGAGCAGTATAGATAGAGCAAGAGGAAGAGCAGGGAGGGATGGAGGGAGAGAAAGAGAGAGAGGTCAGTTTTACTGGAACAGTTTGTCAGAGACAGGTTACAGATAAAGACAGAATGAGGTAGAGAATCAGAAGTAGCCAGAAGATTAGAACAAATTGTTAGATTTAGTTTGAGGACAAGCAGAGAAATTCAGTCAGATGTGAAGAGAAGCCATATTGAATCAATCAGCTTGGAGAGGAGTTTGATTCATAACAGCTGATTGAACCCATCAGCCGGAGTTCAGAAAGAACTAGAAAAGATATGCTTATCTGGTAGTAAGCCTCCTAGATGATAATTACTTTAGTGAGTAAAAGATACTTATATATTCTAAAAATTTTCAAAATGCACACTTTTTGTTTGTTTGTAACATTTTTATTATTGGATATTTTGTGTATTTACATTTCAAATGTTATCCCCTTTCCAGGTTTCTCCTGTTTCTATAAGGAAGCTCTTCCTCCCAAACCACTCACTCCACCTCACCACCCTGGCATTCCCCTAAACTGGGGCATTAAGCCTTGAGAGAGAGAGAGAGAGAGAGAGAGAGAGAGAGAGAGAGAGAGAGAGAGAGAGAGAGAGAGAGAGAGAAAATGAATCACTTTCTTATGAAGGTTGACCCAGGAAGTGGCATGATTAGGAAGTATGACCTTGTTGGAGAAAGTGTGTCACTGTTGGGGTTTGGATTCTAGAAGTCTAAAAACAGTCTTTTCCTTTTTTGCCTTCTGAACAAGATGTAGAACTCTTAGGTCCTCCAGTGCCATGCTCGCCTGTATGCTGCCATGATTCCTGCCATGATGATAATGGACTGAACCTCAGAATCTGTAGGCCAGTCCTAATTAATGTCCTTTATAAGAACTTCCTTGGTCATGGTGCCTCCATAGCAATAGAAACCCTATCTAGGGCAGAGGTCAGAGAACAAATTCCTGAAACTTAAATCAGATGCCTCCTTCAACCTTGAATTCATGTTGGCAGGTCCATCCATTGAGCATGCTTGCCTATTGTACCATTTTACCTGCTCATGATTGTCTGACATCTGCAGAGCAGGTTTAGCTAGAGCACTCTTACCAATGATGTCAATTAAAGAAATACAGTGACTGAAGCTGGAAGAAGGATGTTACATATAGTATAGTTATGCAGGAGTAAAATGTTAAATAAAAAGTCAAGGCAGAAGGTTGCATTTAGTGAAATCTAGGGGAACTACCCTGGGATAAGTTAGGTTAATAATAATAATAATAATAATAATAATAATAATAATAATAAACATGAAGGCTCTTAGAGATTGGTATGAATACAATAGAAGAGAGGCACTTGACATTACCAACTATGATACTTAGGGCTGGGAGGTTTGTTGAGGGCAAAACACATTTTCATAGAGAGCAAATACTTCAATTTCCTGGCCCAAGAACCAGACAAAACCTACCCAATCATCATTTCCTTCAAACTTCGAATATTTGCTATGAGTTCCTGTAGTTCTCTGATGTCATGGCTTAGAGTGTCCCTCAGGAAAGTGTTCATGTGCTATATTTAGTCTCCCTTATGCAGTATTAAGAGGATGGAACTTAATCCAAATGGTGCATCTTAGCCATGAAGGCTTTGGGAGGTGATTAGTATTAAAATAAGTCTTCAGGGTGGAGCTTAACCTTCCATTAATTATTGATGACTTCATAAGAAGTAACAGAGAGATCAGAAGAAGCACACAAAAGTGCTTCTATTTTTGACCATGTGATCTCATCATTCTGGGAGTTTCTCAGCCAGGAGGCTGTTACTAAATAAAGGTCTTCATTGACTGTACACTTTTATGATTATGAACTAGAATAAACCTCTTTTTCCTTAAAATAATCTAGTCCATGTTATATGTTATTTGGCTACAGAATACAGAATAATTCATCTGATATCATCTCTTAGAATGAAGACAAATTTCCATATTAGGCCTATGTTATTTGTATTATTTTATAAGACATACTCCTACAACTAAAGCAAGAACTACAAAACAGGATGCAGCCACAGTAATCATAATAGAGTGTTTACTCTGTGTGAGCAAGGTCCCGGGTTCAGAAACCAATTTGTTTACCAAGTGAAGCAGTTGAGGACACTTTATTCTGGTGTTCATTATTGTTTGTATGCACTTAAGGAAAAATGTTTGCATTTTAATCTTCCAGAAGTCATCTCTTCTCATGAACAAGAAAAATGGGTGATACTTCTTATTTTAAACACTAGAATCAAATTACAATATATTAAGTTTTTCTGTAGCTTTAATAATGTGTTAAATATTTTGACCCCCGTAGATTAGGATTGTGAGAGCGTTGACATCATGGAAGAGTTTTACTCTCTGGCGGTGACTCTTCTTCCTTTTTATTACTTTCAATATACCAAGATAGTTACTTTCCATAAATGGGAGGAAAAAGTCAAGACTCTTTTCTAGGTAATATTTAATACATGATTGTACATGAAGAGAGTTTTTTCCTGATTACTTCATAAAGATGTCTTTTATCCTTTGAAATGCTAGACTCTGACAGCTACAAACTCCTCAGTTTGTTCAACAAGCTCAACTCTGAAAATACAAAGTTTATATAAGGGTCTGACCTTTCTGCAAATCTTGGCTTCTATTGCATATTTTTAAGTTTCTGTGGCCAAACTGCTCTCCCAGGATTTTTATGATATATTATCATAAATGAGAAAGTTATTTTATAAATCGTCACATAATGTTCCATTCTATGTGTATCAGTGTAGTGGTAGAGGCTGGAATGTGGAGGCTGACAGCTACAGCATCCTTTAGTCATCAGCCACACAGTGGAAGGTGTTTTGCTCTTCCAGGATGCTTCTCATTCTCATCAGCAGTAGTTGTGCACAAGAGCAAATTAACCAAATTCAGGGCTAAGTATAAATCCTTTTAGACAAATCAATGTTCTTTGTCTGCTTTCCAGGTCCCTTGTTAGCAAAATGAGGAGTTTTGGGCAATAGTATTTGTGTTTCCATGCACTGGTGCACACCATGCTATGGAGTCTCAGTATGAGTGACATTATTCCCAATGATGTGCAAATTGTTTCCTTAGGAAGAGACATCATAGATATCGTAATTGTCTGTGACCTGCAAAAATACCACCATATATAACCAGATGCATAATAATTTTGGTGTAAAAAATCTTCACAGGAAGAGGGGTATGGTGAGCAAAATCACATTGTGGCCTGATGAGATGACTCAGCCACAAATCTGCCTTCCCTGTTCGCGTGGCAACCCAATTTGATTCCCAAACCTCAAGAGGAAAGGAAGAACTAACTTTTGTAAAATTTCCCCTGACCTATATACACAGTGGCAAACGCTTGTCTGCACTCACACATATATACCTCATACATACAGGTATACACCAATAATAATAATAATAATAATAATAATAATAATATAATTAAAGTGCTTTTTTAAAAAAAATCTGAAGATTCTTTGGAGGTGAAATTCTTTGTTTTAATTGGGAAGCATTGTCGCTGGGTGTTTTCACGTCTCGGCTCATAAGCCTCCACAGTATCATTTGTTCAGTTGCTTTTCTTTTTCCACTGAAGTGATACTGCCATTATCTATTCTGTTATGATTGGCATTCAGGCTGACTATTTTCCTAACAAATTTGCTTCTCTACAGATATTGCTTTTGATTTTCCAGTTGGGTTATCTGAATAATACCATCTTTTGAAGATAGAAATAAAAAGGAAAATAAAGAATTTGATTTTGACTTACTTTTATAATACACATTGAAAGAACATTTCTCTACTTTCTAATGAAGGATACAATTTATCCCATTATAAGTTTAAATCTAACTTTTGGAGAAAAACAAATATATGTGTTTGCTTAAATTAGATTTAAATGTACCTCCTTGTTAGTGGAAAATTTAAAGTGGAACAAAGAACAAAAACACAGCCAGTGTCCCAGAATAATGGAAGAAAATTGTCCTAAAATGTAATCAGTCTTTTAAAGGACTTCCAAGTTTACTCTTGAAGATTTAATATTTTAAATTGTAACAACAAGTGAATTATTCAAGTGACAACAATAGCAGTATAGCCTATGAACCTAAAAGGATCAACAACTCATGGATGAAGTCACAGTAACCATCTGATGCTCCTCCCAGCCATCATTTCCTCTTCCTGCTGGCTATTCCAATCTTAGCAGACAGAATGACTTGATGAAGGTTCTGATCACATAGTGATTTCCAATAAGAATTGCTCCATCAGTGACTAGAATACAATTTGTGAGTATGTGCGTTTTCTGTATCTGCAAAACCCAGAGACAGCTGCTGTCTTTTCCAATAGTTGTTGACCTAATTTACTGAAGAAGGGTCTCTTTCTGATCTCACTGATTGGCACCTTGGGTGCCCCCCAAACCCCAGGGATCCTCCTGTCTTTGCCCATGAGATAATAGACATTCACCATCATGCCTGCCTTTTGACATGGGTATGGGATCTAAATACAGGTCTTCAAGGATTGGTATAAAATATTTTAATGACTGAGCACTTCTTGTGCTCTACAGACAAACTTGGAGTTAATAAATGCTTAAGGTGTAATTAAATAGATAATTAGTTTGATTTCCTATTACCTCGTGATTGAAATATTACACACACACACACACACACACACACCCTATAGGCCCACATAGAGGTACAAATCATATAACATAAATAAATAATGAGTATGGAAGTCAGAACATTCCCTGCTCTCAGACATACAACATATCCTAATCCTCAGAATAGAAGATATTTCACAGGGCAAGTGGGATGAAGACAGATGCAATTGATATTGCTAAGCAATTAACCTTAGTATTAGAAAGGATTGTTCTAGACTAGATGCTGAACATAATATATTAACAAGAGTCAAAATGTGAAAGGAAAAGGTGCAGACATATAAGAATATGAAAGATAGCACCACAAGAAGAATTTAACTAGCCTTCACTGGCTTTGAAGACGAACAAAGCAGTTGATGGCAAGGGCTAAGGAATGCCTCTGGAAGGCAAAAAGGCCAGGATTCTTCTCAGGATACTCACTACCTGCTTCCAAGCTTGCATGTCTGCATGCATGTATGTGTGTGCACATGTGTGTGGTATCTGAAGATGCCAGAAGAGTTAATCTGGTCCCCTGAAAGTGTGTACCATCAATTCTGAGAACTGGGAATGGAACTCAGATCCTCTGAAGAGTGGCAAGTGCTATTAACTGCTGAGGTATTTCTACAGGCACTAAATGTTAAAGCCATATTTCTGATTTTTAGTCATTTAACTTATTAAATAATGTATATTTCTGATACTGAGATTTGAAGCCTTATCCTTGAGAATGCTAGGCAAATGTTTTTATATATGTATATATATAGTGTATATATATGTGTGTGTGTATGTACATATACATATATATACATATATGTGTGTGTATATATACATGCACATATATATTTATATATTCATTTATTCATTCATTCATTCATTCCTACTTCATATGTCTTTAATGCTTTGTTATTTTATGGACTTATTAATAGATATTTAGCAATAATCTCATTATCACAAATGAAACATAAACTACATCAGATGTTTTTATATTATTGGTGACAGGCAATACCAGATTCATGCATATTAAAATCTTTAATATGAATTTTGTATATTAGGAATAATTTCAATAATTCTAAATACCACAGACATTTCAAAGTTATACTAGGAACTCACTCCTTTTTTTTTTTCAAATGTATAATGAATTCAGATATTTATGTATGTAAGCATGTAATGGTCAATTCATTTCTATCAATTATTATCAGATATTTATTTATATATTTAATAAGTAGAGTTATTAAGTCAATGAATCTAATTATTCTTTTCAATGCATTTGTTTATATACAGAAAAACATTTACATGTAAAATAAATATGCAAATTCTTTTTCAGTCATCCTCTTGTGAGAAATGTTTATGCTAGCAACTTTTAAACTATGAAACAGCCACTTCCTTAACGTATTTATGCTACTATAAATTCACTTGCATCAGATAAACTCAAGGAAAAGTGAACATTTTGTGCACTGAACTACACAAAGCCATACAGATGAGAAAAGTTACCTAATTATATATTTATATTAAAGATGAAATTACTTTTACAGAGTAAAAAAGAATCTCAAACAGTGCAAAATTCTGGTTACCCTACTGTTTTGAAGCCTCTTTATATTGTGCCTGATGGAAGGATATTTTGCAGTTAGAAGCATGTCAAGCAATGAAGTGTGGTACATCGATAGGCTCCCCACTCAGGAATCAGGAAGGAGTGTGGAAGTCATCAAATCCACACAGACTCAGCTAAAATTTCACAATATAGTGAATAACCCATTAAAATATATGTACTCTTCAGGAGATCAGGGACCTCAGATATGTACACTATGACTTATGCCCTTTGAGTTTTATGTTTTAGCTTTACTTCCTCTGTAGTTATAATGAAAAATACTAGAGTCTTGCCCTGTTTCTTTTATATACCAAAATTACCTGGGGTTTGTAGGTGACTTGAAAACCTGCATTTCTCCATTAGTCTTCTGATTTAGGAACTAAAGACATCAGTATTATTTTGTTCTTATGTAAATATAGCTTTTCTTTCCTTAGATGAAGTGATGAAATGAGAGTTGTACGCAAAGGGTACTAATACATGGCTTGGGCTGAGGCCAGAGCATTTTTATCTCCGTTCTATTCCTGGGACCAGGCCTGGAAGTTCCTAGCCTTTGTGCAATGTAATCATCCGAGATGACTGATCGAATCCTGATTCCCCTAGCTTCTGACTGAATTGCTCTTCCTTGTCTTATATTAATTTTGGCAATATGTTATAAACTTCTCATTCTCTGACTTATTCTATCTTCACGTCTGTGTAGTTTGTTCTTTCTGCAACTGGTCTCTGTAAAACTGACCTAGTGAAACTGTTGTATACTCACATCATACAACATGCAACACAAACCACTCACCACCACTTGCTGCTTGCTCTTAAGCAGCCTCTCTTCCCTGTGCTGTTCTCATGTTAGTTGGGTTTATCCTGTCTCTGACATAGTCTGTCAAGTCTTTCTCCGATTCATCACTTTGTCTACCCAATTATATGTCACTTTCAAATGAAACTGATTCCTTCTTCAAAAATAACCTCACTTTTGTTATTCAGCATAATAGGTATGCCATAAGGACACATCTGTATTCCAGCTGAATCATACCGTAATCCAAGGCATGTCTCCATTCTAGCTGGATCTTAGATTTGGGTGTGATCCCTTACTAGAGCAGCCATGTTGCTGGATTAAAATTCCTCTACATTATTAATTCTTTCCAAGTTGTACCTTCTAACATTGCTGCTAAGGCCTAGCCTCAGTGTAAAAGTCATCCTGAGAAAGGAGGGAATGGGAATGGTGCTGAGTCAGTAATGACTTGGAGTTAATAGTAGATGCAAGCTGCTAGCTTAGGTACTCTCTCTGCTCCCTGACAATTCTCAGTACTCTTTATTCTCCAGCTTAATCATTCTTCTGCTTAATTCCTTCATCCTTTTCATTCTTTTGCTTTCTCCCTTCTCATGCTACTGCCTTCTGCTCACCAGAGATCCTGAACCCAGTCTTTTCTTTACTAAAGCTACATCCTCAAGGCTTTAATCATTGTTGATAATTTTCAAAAATTCTTAAATTTACATAAACTCTATGAGTCCAGGATCAATAGTCCCACTCCTGTTTCCTTAGAACTAAACACAAAACCAAAGCATATTTCCTTATATGCTGACACAGTCTGTTCTTCATGGATAACTGGGCATAGTTCTTGTGGTTTCCTGGCACAGCAGACAACAGTCTTTAGTAACTATTTTCATATAAAAACAGAAAATGACAGACTTAAATTTAAAATGATTCTGTACAAAGTTTTGTATTTGTGTAAGAAAAATGGTTAGCTTTTCTGATATCTTTCCATGCATTATTATCTCCAATTCTACAAACAGTTAGAAAAAGAGTATTAACTGTTTATAAGCTTCTCCACCATCCTTTGATTCTCTAATCTTCATTTCCTCATCCTAGCAATCCATAGGCTCATGTGTTCTTCTTCTAATACTATTTATTCCTAAATCATATATAATTTCCTATTTTTCCATCCATACCTTTTCTTCCTGAGACCACTTTAATTCTCTATCCATGATGTCCCCAAGTTCACCCTAGCTATTTTTATGAAGGACCATGTAGTAGGCTTTTATGGACTTTGTGGTCATGTTGTCTTGATCCATCCTCATGGCTCTAAAAGCCTAGTGGAAGGCTTGTTCCTCATCCCCCACAGCCTCATGACCATCTCCATTCCTCATTCTTAAAAACTGCATGTGTTTCAATTACTATGAGATCCGAGTAATGGTGGGGAATTATATTCCCCAGAAAGAAAGATTGAAAATAGAGTAATAAAGACAGCAGATCAGATTCAGGGCAACAGCAACCATCAGCATGTGTGGGAATCATGGGGATCAATAGCCTGATGCTCCAGGGGCAGGAACTGTGTCACACCTCCCCTTACGCACCCCTACCAGACACAGCATATTGCTACAGTTTTTGTCTTCATTACGAATCTAAACATAATTACTATAAGCTGTTTTTACATGGATTATGGTGCAGAGATTGTTTTTTATTATCAAGTACCACTCAAATTGATCCAACTTGTCCCCACCAAATAAACTGGACATTCAACATTTATAAACATAATTCTAATATACAATCTTGTAGAAATGATAAATAAACATTGTCTTTTTACATGCTGATAGACCTAGCTAAATCAAACATCAACTGTTAAAATACTATAACATATTGTCAAGTGACTGTCATAGACTAGTTTTTTTGTACTTGAGTGTATTTGGAATTATTTACTTAAAACAAGGTTGAGTTTTTGAAAACAAAAACATTTGCAACTTGTGTGAAGTATAAATGTATTATAAGGATGGAGGTATCACAGTTGAATTACAGTGTAGGTTACTAAAGGAAATGGTAATTCATTGTTGATGCGGATCTACAGATTAATGAACATAAGACAATGGTGATACTTAAATCTTAGATTTAAAACATATAGAAGAATAAAAATAATGAACTGTATTTATTGATCTCTTTTCTTTATGCTTTTATTTCAAACCTTAAAAACTCTATGGGCAGTATCTATTTATGTTGTATCTATAAAGAGCACAAATGTACCATACTATGATTATTTATTACCAATGGGAAATTTCAAAGTCAGTGTGGAAATCCTAATATTCTTTAATTTTATGATAACCTGATAGAAAATTTTAACTTATATTTTTGCTTAAAATTATATTGAGACTTTCAAATGGCAGCATGTACTTTAGAAAACACAAGTATGGATTTTTTAGGAAAATATCAGAATTTTTTAATTGAAAGGATGTAAACAGAGATCAACAACTCTTATGCAACACCAACAACATACTGAAGTGTATTCTTTAAAAAGTTCAATTGGGAGAAATATTAATATTTTTATCTTACAAAACATGAATCAGAAGTTGCTCACAGAAGTTCAGGTGACTCCAAAACACCCATCCCTCCAAATTTTTACCCCAGCATGATAATGATTTCCCCATAGCTAAACAAATGGAGTCTTCCCTTCAGGTAAATTTTAAGTCTATATACACTAGGCTACTAGACTTTCATTTATCATGCTATGGGCAATGTAACCACTAAGAATAAAGCCAAAATTTCTGGTGGACTAAAATCTCATGCAATAGGCAACTTTATACAAAGCATCAGACATTTTATACTCTGGGGCTTAAGAAAGGTCTCATGAGTTCAAGCTGTATATAATTCCAAGGATAAGCGACATGTGGCTTAAATGAGCTTTTCCATAGAGGCATCTGAACAAATAACAATAGCCAGTTGTAATGAACAATCTGAAGTAAACTCACTCCTACTCTCTACACCTAAAGGGGGCACAAAAGCACCTTCCAAAAATAATTCTATGTTTTTGTCTTATTTACTTGGAGATTTTTTTTGTTTTGTTTTGTTTGTTTGTTTGTTTTTTGTTTTTTGGGGTTTTTTTTGTTTTTTTTTTGTTTTTGTTTTTGTTTTTTTACAAGCACTCAGAATTCCCCTGGTAAGTCTTTATTTTTAGACTGTGTTCTGACACTAGACACGAGATGTCATGCAGTTAAGGCACAATTACATGCAAATGATCCAGAGGTGTGGGAGTGAATGACTAGAATCTCAGGTGAGAATCCAATGACTTTTCCTCATCCCTCTATCTATGAGAAACCATCGACTGTCAACAGGCCCAGTCTCCAATGTCTCTTACAAGTAGTCCTATTTGTTATCCCGGTCTGTGGAGTTCAGTTATTTGGGGAGTCGAGGAGGACAATGCCTGTGGGAAGAATGGGTGAGAGGGAGGAGGAGACCCTGCAAAGGTTTGTCAAGGTCTACTTTACTTAGAGCAAACTGCTCAATATATACTTCACAAAAGTGGAAAAAGGGAGGGGCGGGGAACAATGGGTTCACTCCAGGGTTGTCCATCTGACGGATGTTGGCAGAGGGTCCGGAACATTTCTTCTTGGTATACTGCCTCTTGGTAAACAGGCACAGGATGTTTTTAGCCAAGGTGAATGTCAGGCAGTTCTCAGGCTAGTTGAGGGGCAGGAGTTTGGGTGGCCATGCCTTGGCTCCCAACAATTTGTGCTGAAGACTGTGGTTCTTATGCTGAGAGGATATTCCTGTACAACACGAGGAATCAATAAAAAATAAATTTTTGGAGCACACATAGGCTATAAACAAATAAAGCATTATTTTTTATTATTCTTGAATATTTTTTTACAGTCCAGTCATTATCCCCCTCCTGGTCCACCAGTTCTTCATGTCACCCCTCCTCTTTCTTCCCACTACCACCACCATACCCCCCCACTAGGTCTTCCAGCTCCCTCAGGCTTAAAGTCTCTCCAGGGCTAGGCATGTCTTCCCTCACTGAAGCCAGACCATGCGTTGCTTTGCTATATATGTGTCTGGGACCTCAGATCAGCTAGTGTATGCTGCTTAGTTGCCATCAGTAACAGTATAAGACCTTGGATCCTCCCCTTGAGCTGGATCACAAATTGGGCTGCTCACTGGAGCTCATTTCTCTCAGTCTCTTCTCCATTTTCCCCTGCAGTTCTTTTAGACAGGACAGTTATGGGTCAGAGTTTTAGACAAATCCATCCTTCCACTTGATGTCCCCTGTCTTTCTATGGGAGGTAGACTCTACAAGTTCCTTCTCCACACTGTTGGGTATTTTGTCTAAGATCCCTCCCTCTGAGTCCTGAGAGTCTCTCACCTCCCAAGTCTGTGGTACATTACAAAGGGCCCCTACCTCCTCTGGAGGTTGCCTGGTTCCATTCTTTCCGCTGGCCCACAGGGCTTCACTGCTATCAGTGATGGTTATTTTAAAACTGTAAGCTCTTTGCCTGTCTTTAAGTAGGTGGTATTTTTAAATTCAATTATTACAGTATTAGTGAAGCAAAGCCAACTAGGCACTTTTAGGCTCTTAGAGTGACTATTCCTCAAGTATGAACTTGAATTATTATCTGTAAATTGGGAACAACTACTTGCTAATTCATTGAGAATATTCTTATTTGCAGGTTTCAGGAAATACTATGATGTTAATCCTCAACACAGCCAAAGTATTGAAGTAAAACAGCTCTGTCATATTGAATCAAGACAGATGGTAAACACTTATTTCCTTGAAAATTGTGTGCCCTCACTTTTTGAAATATGATGTTTTCAGAAATCATTCACATTCTGAACAACCCTGGAAAAGGATCAAATGTTTTATTACTACTCCAATGTTCCATGTTTTAAATGTACCTAAATCCAGGTTAGTGCAAAAAGGGGAAAATTAAAGTAATAATGTATTATTTAAATTGGCTCATCAACCTTATCTGAGAAAGGACAGGCTTCAGCAATTGAAATGAGTCACATACTTTGTGTAGTGACATAAAGACCACAGCATAAAAGACAGGTCTGTCACTTCTTGATGTAGCCCAGTTTCATTTCTCAAATGCAGAGAACAGACTTTCTTCTTAGATCATAAAGCAAATAGGTAAGCATGTATGTGCCTTCTTGTTTTCAACATTGTTGAACAAATGTTTAATGTGTTTTAATATTGTTCTTTTTACTGTCTATGCAGCCCAATAAGGATATTTAGGGTGACTAAAGCATGACCTCATCTCTAAACAATGTAGAAAACTCTAGAGAGGTCTCAAACTAAGCTGTAATTAACAAAAACCGATGCATCACATCTTTACAATGGCCAGAAGTGAGTTTCCAGACATCCCTGGGGATTATCTGAGAAGTGATGCTATAAGATAATATTATTTTACAACACAACTATTATCACTATTTTACTTCCAGAGAAACAGAATTTGTATTGATAATCATTTACCTTAAGTTTATTTTTATAAGTCACCACTGAATTATATCACTTGACATCCATTTTGTCTCTTTGGACAAAATGCACTCTCTCAGAAAAGTTGTGGTCTTTGTATACCTTGGATATTAGCCCTCTATCAGATATAGGGTTGGTAAAGATCTTTTCCCAATTT
>NW_022196912.1:82808657-82809949 GCF_008632895.1 Mastomys coucha | reverse complement strand
ACCCTCAGAGCTCCCAGGCTCTCAACCACCAACCAAGGACTGTACATGGAGGGGTCTGATTGTTCTGGTAGCATGTGTATAGCAGAGGATTGCAATTTGATCATCAATAGGAGGAGAAGAGCTTGGCCCTGTGAAAGTTCTGTGCCCCAGTGTAGGGGAATGCCAGGGCCAATAAGTGGGAGAGGGTGGGGTGGCAGGCATGGGGAGGGGGGAAGCAACAGGGGTTTGTTTTTGTTTGTTTCTTTGTTTTTTGGAGGGGAAACTAGGAATGGAGAAATTTACATGTAAATAAAGAAAATATCTAATAAGAAAAAAAAAGTTGAGTGCAAAAAGAAAAAAGAAAAAAAGAAAAGTTGTATGATATACTTGTATAGAATCAAATGGACTGCATTTACAGCTTCTTTTAGCTAGTGAGATGAGTATTTGCAGAGAGATCACAGGCTCTTTTGCATGCCTAACCTCACTGAGATCAGTGACATTTTTTTGAGATCCCACACTCGACTTTTACCACCATGTTCTATTATATGTTATGAATATAATAACATACATAACACAATGATCTTAAAAACCAACAATTGTAACTTGATCTATGCAAAGTCAGTGAAACACACTAACTTTGGGTTAGTTCACCTAAATCCTTCATACAATAAGAAATAATCTTATTGCCTGCAAAATGAGCTACTAATATTAGGACAAAATAAGGATTATAAAAAAAAGGCAACAACAACTAAAAACTCAACCACAACAACCAAACCCAAACAAACAAACAAACAAACAATCCAAATAAAAAACATGGGTAATTCTTATGAGAGATAAAATAATAGGAAAAATATCAGCTTACAATATCATTTAACTTTGTGCAAGGCTTATAGTCTCAAGTATGGAAGAAATATACATCTACCTTATAAAATATAGTTTGATGGGTAAGTATCCACACATATCAAAGTTCTTTGCCTTATAGAATTCTTAATAAGTATTGTTAAAACAAATGACAAACAAAATATGGTATCATAAGGAAATAAAACATTTTCTCATAATAAGAAATAATTTCTATATGCCACATTAAAGAAACCCAACAAAATAAAAAATACCAACCAAGCAAAACTCTTTCTAAATCTTATGCCTTGGTTCTCACTTTATTTTTGTTGACTTTTTCTAAATATCACCATGTACTTCTAACATATATCCATTTGTTCCTCACCTTTAAAAACTGAAGGCCTTGTTTGTTCTTGATCTTCAGAGGAAAAGAAAATAATTTTTTCACTGAGGCTGTTTTTTTTTTTTTTTTTTTT
>NW_022196912.1:82783544-82808644 GCF_008632895.1 Mastomys coucha | reverse complement strand
AAAAAAAAAAAAAAAAAAAAAAAAAAGGATTTTTTTTTCTCTGAGAGTAGAAAAAAATGTAGCTGGTAAGTCTAAAGCTCTCTTGCTTTCTCCCTTTTGCTTCAGGGTTCAGGCCAGAGCACCCCCCCCCCTTACATTTGAGGAAGTACTGCAATGCCACTGCCTGGTGGAGCCATTTCTACCCTCACGGGGTCACAGCCTCAAATAGCACACTTCACAGTTTGATATTTTAACAGACATTGGAATTACTAATGTGAATTAGCAATTTTAGCTGAGGTTACCTTGTTAGAGAATACATAGATTTCTGACCACTTACTCAGTATGTGACATCTTCCTTAAAGCCATGTATAATACAAAGAAAAAGAACCTAAAATACATTTCATTGTCAATACCTTTTCCTCATGGGATCCAGCATCAAGATTGCCATCTCCACTGAAATATTTTTAGTTCTTGCCATTTCTTCCTATTACCAGTTTTGACTATTAATTGTATTTTGTAAGGAGGGTTATATGTTGCATAGATGTAGAAAGAACCCAAATTTCTTTCAATTAATCCACAGTACAATGTTTATAAAGAATAAAAAAAACACTTCATAATCAACATAGATGATTGCATATATTTTCAGCTGTATGACCTTAGTCGATTGTGATAAATTCACAATTTCTATTAACATTGCTACTAAATTTTTAAATACTATGTTCATCAAATATTTAAGAATTTCGTTCTAAGTATTTTAAGACTATTTAACCTCACTCATCAACTACTATCAGATCCACCCACATTGACACCCACCCAATGTTCTATTCTCTCTCTTCTCTTGACTGCTCAAATACCCTTGCATGTGGGGTGGCCCTGGAGCAAAGTCTGCTTAAGAAGGTCACATTCTTAAATAAAATCCAGTGTCTCTCAGCATCTATCAATGACCTTAATCAAAAGACAGAGAGGACCTCATTTATAAGAGCACAGATGAAAATGGAAAGATTACAACAGATACTAAGGAAATTCAGAAAATCATAAGGATATATTTTAAAATCCTTATCTCATTAAACTGGAAAAAGTAAATAGATACACACACACACACACACACACACACATCTCCTACTAACATTAAAACAAGGTGATGGAAATAATTTCAATATTACCCCCAAATAACTAATTATGTAGGGCAGGCATAAAATACTTCACCCAAAGTCTATGGCCAGATGGATCCAGTGGGATAGAGTACAGAAGTCTACTAGAACTTTCAAAGAAGAATTAACACCTATATTTCAAATAAAAACACATATATTTCATTAAAACACACTCAGAAGTGACATTTCATATTTTATGAAGTGAGTATCATTCTGATATCAAAACGAGACAAACCTAGATATCAAACCTAGACAAAGAAAAAATTATATCTTTATGCTCTAATATTCAAAGACACAAAATGTCTAATGAACATATACACAAAAATTCTCAGTAAGATATTTGCAATCCAAATTGGGTAATACATTAAAATATTGCCAATCATGTTCCTGTGAACTTCACATTCTCATGTAGAAAGGTTTGGAGATGAGGGGTATAGGTATTGGGCATGAGATACCTCATTGAGATTATTATAGTTTGTAAGATATCTGAAATCAGGAAAATATACAGAATTTAATTTTTGGAGAAAAAAAAAGGATCCAGGAAGATCAAAGCACTAGAAAAACTTAGGTTAGCACAAAACTCTAATATTTCTGATATTGTTTCCCCATCCAAATTAACACATAGCAGCTGAGTAAAGGCAGGCAAAGTGTGATGATGAATAGACATTTTCTCTATTTACAATTCCTAAAATTATTGTAATATAAAAGTCATGTTTTAAAGTCATTATAGTGCAGTTTTTCAGTAGTTCAGAAAGTATAGCAAATATCTTCTATTTCTTATATTTAGTACATTTTCAAAAATTTGCTAGGTATTTTGAAAAATTCCTTTAAATAAGTAAAGAATGGAAGTAACTAGAGAAACAAGAATCTGTGCAGTTTATAATACTTAGGGTTTATACGCCATACAAAATAATATTAGCACTAGATTGCTCACTGATGTGAGGGCCATAACAGAGTAGTTCCTAGATCAGCAGCAATCCATCACCCTGCTGTAATGCTTCCCAAAGAAAATATTTTTCCTGTTTGTATGGGGCTTCTCCAGTAAAGGAACAAAGCATGTGTTCTACCGGAATGAGTTACTCTAAAAACAACAGAACAGTTATTGGTTATATTTTTCAATCTGCTAAAGTACAGTTATTTAAGTAGAATATAAAGTGGCTTTAATTATTTGAAGGACTGTCAAAAATGTGAGATTAGATCCGTGTGGATTTGAAATGCTTTCTATTTCACTTTTTAAGAATACAATAGCACTCACAGAAGGTTCAGGATATTAGATTGTCAGCTAGTGCGATGGCTCAGGCTTATAAGCCAGTACTTGAGAGGCTTATGCTAAAAAATCACCTCTAACTCAAAACGAACCTGTCCTAGGTCAAGTTGGGATAGAGAGTGAAACCAAGTCTCAAATTAGAGAAACAAACCAGCAAGAGAGAGAGGGAGAGGAAGAAGGCAGGAAGGGAAAAATGGAATGAAGAGAGAGGGAGAGGAAGAGGGCAGGAAGGGGAAAATGGAATGATCTAGCTTTTTCTTTTTTTTTTTGAACAGGTTAAAAGTCCAACATAATATCCTATTCTTAGTGAAACCTTTTGATACTCATGCTTCTTATAATATTCCAAATTTTTTAACTCTTAAAAGTTATAAAGTATTGGTAATTTCATAGTATATTAGTGAGGTGGTATAATAATTTCTTAATAATAATAGAAGTACATGAGGAAATGACATTTTAAAATTTAGTGTCATTGCAATTACATTTTAGCGTAGGTTTTCAAAATGTAAAAAGCAAATATTGGGTATCTTATTGAAACTGATTTGGATTGAGCAACACTAAAGTAGGGCCTGAGTTCTGCTGTCGTAGCATACTCCCATATATTACACATTCTCTCTGTCTGGATCTGAGTATTTTACTCAGAATAGCAATGGCTTCTAAGTAACCACAAAACCCCCACTTTCACCGTTTCAATTCCAATCTTGGCCAGCTGACAGCTTTCACATTAGTAAGTAAAATCGAAACTCAAAATGAGACCAGAAACCAATATGAGGCATTACGATGGTTTAAAATAACATTCTATTATACTTACACCCTAATTCTTAAATCTATGACTGCATAAATAGGCTACTCTTTATATACCATCAGCTAGTCTAAACTATAGTGTAATATTTTTTAATTAACATGTAGCATGAAACAGGCCTCTGAAAGTTAAGAACCACAAAACAATAAAGGAAGTAAACCCTTTTGTTGAACAGCTTCAATTCCCATGTTAACATCTCATTCACAGCCTAATTGTAACCCAATTAGGAAAATTAAGATAAGTAGAAACAGCTGGAACAGAAGGCACTTGGAGTGAAGAGTACCCTCTGCACTCATTATTTGATGGAGATCATTACCCAACTCTGCACACAGTGCATGATATTTAATGTGATTGCACTAATTTATATCTGAAAAGAATAAGCATGCTTTATGTAAAGAAATGGAATGACCTATTATCTCAGATTCTTTAAAGCCTATTGTCTGATGTTTCAAACATAAGCATGAGACAAGCCTAAGAAATATTGTGAGTTCTTTCAGTACCTCTTCTATTGATTTTAACATTATAACCATATAATGAGCACAAAAATATTGTTGTCCTTGGCAACAACACTATGATGTGCTGATTTATATGCCATCATGACAAAGAGAATATAAGCTTGGTTTTAATTTTCTATTGGTAATGGAATAAATTTTGCAGCTCAAGTCAACCTAAAACTGAAGAGATTGCTACGTTGTTCAGGAGAACAAACTACGAAATTAAAAGTAATGATTTAATCTTTCAAGACCTACTATCCTTGTGTGCAAATGATCAGCAGTAATGATGTTTAAGCCATAGAGCTGAGTAAAGGATTAAAGAACATGTTTCCTATAAAACAGTTAGACTTTACCTGGCACACATTACTGCTTAGTAACTGTTAGTTATCTAGAGGTACTAAGACATAGCACTCTGATTGTGACTTAGGTCATCACGCTTTACTGCAAGGCACAGTAAATACCATTGTCCTTGATGGGACATCCAGCATGTATGTACACCATTCCAGAAGCGTTGATCTATGATGATGTTAAGGGATCTATGAAAACAAGCACCAAGAACGTGTGATACTGTGAGTGTTACAATATTCCAATGCACAGATATTGGAAGTTAGAATATGAGCTGAAGGCAAAAAATATTTTTACACATTCTTAAAGTACTTCTATTTTTAGAGAGAAAACAAAAGTTGTGACATTTTCTTGATTGATAGCATATTTAGCTGTTATCTGTACTATCTGTATGTTGACATTATAGTACTGAAGAAAAATATTATGCAACAGAATACAGGTATTTGAAAGTTAAAATATCTTAAAACACATGCATGCACACACATGCCCTCATGTGTGTGTGTGTGTGTTCAGATAGACACACACACTCTACATACAGAGAGAAAGTGGAGTCTAGGGTAAAATACTGAATGTTTGTGTTATCTATATAATAACTCTTCTTTTTTTGCTAAATTTTGAGTTTTAAAATAAGCTATCAATTACCAGGGAGGAATTATCACTTTATAGAATTGTCAGCCGGGCGGTGGTGGCGCACGCCTTTAATCCTAGCACTTGGGAGGCAGAGGCAGGCGGATTTCCGAGTTCGAGGCCAGCCTGGTCTACAGAGTGAGTACCGGGACAGCCGGGGCTACAGAGAGAAACCCTGTCTCAAAAAACCAAAAAAAAAAAAAAAAAAAAAAAAAAAAAAAAAAAAAAAAAAAAAAAAGAATTGTCTAGTGATTCACTGAGCTCACTGATAATTCTGTCATTTTGTTAAATCTGATAACCATGGAGAAGAAGGGCTGCTGGGACCACATATCCAAGCTCTGCTTTGGTTCACATCAGAATGTTAGCCACTTAGTGGCACAGCCATTTGGGAGCTGGCAAGGATTAAAAGATGCTTGAGGAGTCGTTACCAACTAAAATATTGTAATACCAGGAAGAAAAGGAAAAAGATCCAAAATATGTGTTCACTAGGACATTTGTAATTTGTATGTCCACAGGATAAGTGGGCTAACAGCCTGCTTCTGATACAGACAATCTCAGATGCATAACAATAAAAATAATGTATTCATGAATAAGCTCAGATTTGCATTAACATAGCCAAAGGTAAAATTTCACTCCTTATGTTTATGCTTCAAGACAATCTGGAACTTATTATTTTTTTGAATTTCTATTTCTAATATCCGTAAGGTACATGCATATATAGAAATGTTCAGCTACATAAAAATCACATTGAAAACATTCTGAATATATTTCATAACTAATAAAAATAAAAAATAAAAATGTCTAACTAGATGAGCCTGAATAGTTTTGATTTATACTCTGAAAGTCTGATTATTTACAGAATATTTTCATAATAACTAATAAATCATCAAGAAGTCAGCAGTAATTGACTGTTATTATTAAGACTGATAAATAGATTACATTGTAAATTTTCACATGAATATTTTTCTATAATCTTTAATACCTCAAGAAAACAATGATACTGTGATAGCATATAATATAAATTTGGGGTCTTAAGGAATGAAAGGAGTTGAAGATAACTTTAGAGAATTTTAAAGTCACCATTCATTATCTAAGAACAAGAATGCATTCGTTGGAACTATGTCGATTATCAAAACCAAAATACAGAGCCTTTGTCTGATAAGTTTTGATTGTAATCAAAAGTTTCATTTAATGAAATGTGTGCTCATTGTTTATATTCATAAACCTTAGCTGCAGGGACTTGAGAAATGGCAGGTGGAGAACCTGCTTTCCAAGAAGACCGGGCTTCAGTCCCCCTGAAACCAAGGCATTCAGTTTACAACTGCCTATGACTCCAGTGTCAGGGAATTTGACATCCTCCTCTCATCTCTATAGGCAACAATATACAAGTGGCAAACACATGCATGTACATGATCATATACAAACACATACTTTTTCTCTGTGTGTCTCTGTCTCTGTCTGTCTCTCACACAGAGAGAGAAATACATATAAACAAAAAAACAGGAAATCTTTTATGCAAGTCTCACTATTCAAATGAATATTTTAACGTATTTTAGCCTTCTACTATTTTGTGAATGGTATAACTAGAATTACTACAGATCTTTCTGGCTAAATATTTTCATGCCACTTAACCTTCCTGTCCACTTTTGAAATTACATATAGATTATAAAAGATGCCTAAACCACCCTTTGAAGGTTTTCTAAGAGGGCAACATCTGATTGTGTATCCTTACAGACTTCAGAGGACACAAGCCTCAGAAAGGGATAGGGAGGCAAGCATCTGCAAGACCTCAAAGAACAGTCTCTCTCAATAGCGTTCAATCCTTTACACTGAAATTTCCCCATTCCCTCAAGACTCTCACCAGTTCTGTTCATTGCTCTCAATAGGCAGACACAAATGCACATGCACATGCGCGCGCGCTCGCGCACACACACACAGACACACACACAAAAGCAAGCACGCACGCACACACACATGATTCTTTGAGAAGAATCCAGTGATGGCTTTATTAATTAATTCTGACTAATGCTGCCCATATCTTTGCTTGTGACATCTCTATTCAGAACATTGTTCGCCTATTGCTCTATTTCACTTTAGATCGTCCTGTAAATTCAGTTGTTATCTTCATTCATGGATAACAGAGCAGTTACGTTACACTGCAGTAACAACCCCAAATCACACCAAAATTATATTACTTTTCCCGCGACACATGTTTGATGTAAGCAGGTGGAGATTCAGCTAACTTCAGCTAGATGTGCTGAGCTTCTGCCCACTTCATTCTTTACAGGTGACCACAGCAAGTGCTACTAAAGACGCAAACAACTTTGAATCTAGTCTTCCAATGTTCATTCAACATGCTACGTCTGAAGAAAATGAACTCGTAAGAGTCACTTCAAAATACCTAACTCTAACTTTTAGAAATGGCATACGGAGTTGTAGTTGTACAGTGTGGAACAACAATGGGTCAGGGCAGCAAGCTCTTCATAACTGTCACTATTGCTATCAAGGATGTAGAGCTGTTGTCTTTGCTTCTATACTTCATCGTTATGCACCTTTCAGAGTCTGTATACATTGTATGCCCAAAACCTACTTAATAATCACGATATTGCTAATTATAAAGAAGGGTTACATATTGTCACTATTCTTGAAGAAGGCTGGGAATCAATCCACCAAACATTAAAAAATTAACCAATACATCTCTAATTTGCATAACTGTACAGCCCTTGGAATATCAGGAATTTGAAATGAGTAGTCCTTATCTACTTATTTTAAGAAAAATACTTATTAAAATAATGATCTCTTGTGCATCCTCTTTGCGTAGAAGGGTGATGTGGCTGGACCAGCACAGGCCTCACTATGTCTGCCATTTTCAATTTTTAGAGGCTGTTGGTTGTAGTTTTGCTGCATATATGTACGTGTGCTTATATCCAATCTCTGACACCCAGCATCCTGGACAGAAATAAAAGTGGTTATTGGGAATAATTTGGAAGTGTGCCGACTTGGTGAAAACAAGAGTCCTTATTTTGCCATATGCTGTATAGTGATGGCTTTCAGCATCCTTTCCATACAGTAGCTTTGGAAACTCCCAGCATGTGATTGCCATCAGACTGTAAACAAGCACTTAACTCTGGAAAATAGTGGGAAGGATGGTTAAGCCATTTATCTCGGAACTTGGAATGAGATACATTTTGAGATGCTATTCTCTGTTTTTATGGTATTGGACCAATGAGCTATATAAATAATTAAGATTTAACAGTTTAATACACAGAAATGTGATTGTAAAACAAATGATCTCTTAGAGTTAGCCAAAGGAACAGCATTGAACACATGGACCAAAAGTCATTATGGGAGGCATTGCCTAGCTAATTTGCCTGTTTTTAAGGCAGGGATATAATCAGACAAGGTGGAAACCTGTCATAACACTGAGGAGTAAGGCTAAAATCTCACTATAGATGAAGGCCTAAATAAGATCTTGGAAACAATTTCGATTTATTGTAGATTATGGGAAAGGGAAGCACTTAGACTTTCTACAAAAGTGGAAAGCACTCTCTTCCATGTTAATGACAGCTGATTATGTATCTGAAGAGAGGAACCACATACATGCTGGGAAGGATTCCAAAGGCAGACAACAACTCTGTGTTAGCAAGTAATTACTCAAGGGAAGAATGATAGTGTGCCCTCATTCATGTCACTTTCTCTAATGCTTGCTGCCATCCTCAGATGCTCTATCGGTCGTCCTCAAATATGACGGTGTAATTCTGATACAGAGAGCACCTCCTGTGTGATGGAGCTTTCTCTTCATTGTGGGACAAGGGTGTCTCGAGTACTATGAAACATGGTGTGTTTGGACTTTGGAATTCATTTCTTTCACAGATAATTTTATGTTTTCTTATTGAGCATTAAGTTTACTAATGATCTGAATATCCATAAACTCTCACCTAATTTAATTCTTCTGTTTACTTTCTTGAAATATCTCAGAAATGCTTAGGTCATCAAAGATACACTTTCAGCAGAGAGATAAATAAGAAGGCTGTAACAAAGCCAAGTCATACTTTTACTAGTTTAACAAAGAGTAAATCTAGAACTCCTTTAATAAAATTAAAGATTATTTTAAAATTAAAGTATTTCTTTTTATAGTCACTTTTAGGTTTGCAAAAAATTGAACAACTAGTTCAAATTTGCCACACTACTTCTTTTCTAATGTATTTTTTTTTCTGTAATTAAGATTTGCATTGGATACATTTATCAAATTAATGGACTACTGTGGTATGATACTGTTCCTGGAGACATGCTAAATTCACTCCAGATAAGGAGCTGAAAACAAACCAAAGGAAGGTAACCACTATGACCCCACTTCGTGAACCAGTAAGTTGTGTTGTAGTTAGTTCCAGTAATATGCAAAAAGTTATTTACAGGAGCAGAAATTAATCAAAGACAGCTCCATTACCCAAGCCCATTCTAACAGGAAAGCAGGAAACCTGGAGCTTACTATATCAGTTCCATGCAGGTTGGAGAGTCTCCTTTCCAGATAGCCTGCTGGTGTTTGAGCGTATTCCAAACAGCTCAGCTGGTCTCTGATTCTTCTAAGCCACTTATCGGTTCTGAGAGTGTCTCTCATCACTACTTACTCCTTAGATAATCTTTGGGGAAGGAGGAGTCTAGAGAATCTGGTAAGTTTCAAGGACTTCCTGAAGACATTCAGCTGTTTACTTCCAGGCCTCATGGATGCTCCCTGAAAGATGGAATGTTTCCCTCCCTTTTAGCATCCTGTATCTTAATGACCTTCTCCTTCAGAATATTCTGTGGAGTTCACTTCCTCTTTATCACTCCATCTCTTAAGGAGATTCCTTTAAGGATGGAGGGTTTTAATCACAGAGAAAATTTAACTACTATTGGATAAATTATTACTGATGAAAAACTAGCTTAAATTAGTTTTCACTCTGAAATTTGGTTTTTGACACTACCACCATTACAGTATTTTATGCAGTGAGTTCAATGGCCTAAAAGTCCCTTTAACAACATGTATCTACCATCTCTAGACTCACCATGAGACCTTGAAAATCAATGCTCATTGGACCGTGTCATTTTATCTTTTCTTGGAAGCCATGTACTCATATGAGAATGTCATGTTTTGTATAGCACGTATCAGATGACTTAGTAAATATGCAACCAACTCAGTCCTATTTTGTCCAACATGTCTGAAGGATGTCATAAGAATAGACATTATAAAATATAAAATAGAAATTATAGAAGACAATGTGCCACAAATAGCTGTGCACTTTGATCATCTCCAACCCATATTACTTTGACTTGCTCTCTCCATCCTTTTTGAGATCTCTATGCTTTTGTCTGGTGGCACCCTTCTATTTCAATGTTATATTTTTATTATGAAGAAAAAAAAAACCATAATTTTCTTCTTACATCTGTCTTATTTTGTGTAACCTGAGTTAGGATGGAAATGTTGATGGACATTCTAACCTGATTATTTTTCGGCATCTGCAAAAGCTTCCTTGTTAACCTTGCCAGCATTGTGTACCACGCTGACTTTTTATTTAAACAAGTGCTTTATACATCTCATCGTACAGATTTCATGATAATGTCATTTTCTCATTGTCTTTTGCTTTTATAGAACAAATATGGACTATTTTACTATCATTGTAAGATAAGAAAACTGACCTTCAAGTTTTGATTATTTTAGTCTTTATCACAAGGCTTATATAGCAACTCAGTTCTTTAGTTTTCATAGTAATGGCTATATGAAAGTTACATGATTATACAAGACTATCCCTTTAGCTGTGAATAAAGATCATAGTCAAAGATAGATGATATACCCTATACATTGAAGTTCTAGTTTGTAAAATACCACTTAACATATTTAGAAATGGAATGCCTAAGCATTTAATGTCTTTGAATTTAGGTAGATATACATATCTGAGCAATAAAACATAATCATTATATTTTTATGTTTATGTGTGTTTGGATATAAAGCTTGAATAGAATAGCTACATGGACAGAGTATGGGGGCCTAAATATGTAAATATAATGAGATATATTAAGATTTGAAATGTTAAGACAGGGATGGCTCTGTAATTCCAAAAGTACTGTGTAAAACAGAAATATGGAGCTCCTTGTTCAAAACTACTAAAATCATTTTCATTCATGGGGTCATCCCTGCAAATAAATATGATATCTTTTAATATAAAGATAAATATCACAATATAATCAAAATATCACATTTCCACAATGTTGGTCTCATTTACGAGCAATGATAAATGGGACATTCTGGTGAGAAGATATAAAGTGGTCATTAAAACTGCTAGCAATATCTTTCTGAAGTGGAGAGACTTGTCTGACAGCAGAGAGTCACTCAGATGTCAGGTAATCTTAGCATGACCATGGCAATGTCCATAAGTATGGGTAAATTACAGGAATATAGGGAATATTTAAAAGACAAAATACAGGATAACTATGGCAGATTGAGCATTACTAACCACATGAATTGATTTCAATTTTTCTATTTAATCACAGAGAAAATAGACATGACTAGGGGATAGTGTGCTATCTCCATCTAATTAAAAATTACAATAATCAGTTGCATATATGCTGTGAAATCAAAATGTAGACATCTAAAATATAAACTAGGAAGGTTTTGGTGACCATATAATAATTTGAAATGATGGTGTTTTGAGATATCTCTGAAAGAATTGTGCCACAAACAGGGAATAAATATGAGGATAAAATCAGTAGAAAAAGTAACGTGGAAGTAACAGACAGAGAGGAAACATTTGTAGCATAAGCTATGAAAAACTAGAACATACTGGGGGGCAAAACAGTTTCTATAGCCTATTGGGTGTGTTTCATGAAATAATGAACTGTCAAAACATGACAAAGGATGCCATGGGCCCTTTAAGCCAAGAACAGGTCAGCCTGCAAGAAAATAATTCCTATTTATTTAACTGTACCTATTAAATCAAATCATGTATTTAATATACAACCTAAGTTTTCAGTCAGTTATTTTTAAAAACACCAAGAGATGTAGAGAAACTATACAACTGAATTGAGCTTACTAGAATTTCAAAAATAAGAAATAATCTTTGCCTCAACACACCTGAGTTTTAATTTTAGGCTCATTTTCTTCTCTTGCATTTTTCCCTGTTCTTGTTTTTACTTTAAAAGTATTACCAGCATTATCCCATTTACATAAGAGTTGTTTTATGAAAACGTTATAGGTCTTTAATCACATTCTCTTTTTCTAAGCATTTATATTTTTTCTTTTAGGTAATTATGATACATGAGAGCCATTGCCTGGTTTTTGAACCTAACGAAAAATTCGTAAGTTCTTAGTCTGCATAAGCAAGTGTAGATAAGTCTAAATCCATTCAGAACAGTCAAGGTCCCTGTTGTTATGACATCTAACCTTTATTAGAAAGCAGAAATGGATATCCTGAAATAAATGACTTAGCAAGACGATATGATTGAGTACAACAATGGTAAAGAAAAGAACTTATAGTTGGTTATGTTGTACACAGTAATGGGTCCTTGTAGCCATTTAATCCATCTCAAGGATAAGAATGATACGGACAAGGTTCATCAACGCAGATGTGTAAGCAGGATCATTCTCATCTAAATAGATCTTGACACAATGTGTCTAAGACTGAAAAGAGTGTCAGATAAAATGCACACTTGACCTTTAGCTGAATTCATAGGAGAAGTGTATGATCAAGCCAAGCAATCTTCACTGTTAGGCAAAATATAATGGGGGGGGGGGTGTCATGAAGTTACAAAGTGGAATAAAATGAGGTGGGAGAAAAATTCCAAAGGGTCCCTGATGGATAGTGGTCCTTCCTCTGTCTCTCCTTCCCTTCTCCTGTGGGAATCTGTGTGACTCTCATTCTGATGTTATTATAGATCCTGACTCCAGCTAAGTAACAAAGATGGTTTTAATAGCTTATTGTAGGTGAGCATTATTATTTTATAGTTTGGTTCACAGTAAGTACTATGACAGTCACTTGTAGATTTATATATATGTATATATATATATATGTATATATATGTACATATATATGTCAAACAGCAATCAAATTAAAACTTTAGAATTAATTGTAGCTTATAGCCAAAGTTCTCAGTATGACTTTCTTTGTGTATAGGTTGTTAAAACTATTAAATAGCTTGGATAGGCAACTATTAGCATTTTACTTGTTCATTTCAAAGTTGACTTTATACTGTAGTATAATTCTCAATCCAAGGTACACAGAATCAGCCATTTGTCAAAGGGATCACCCGTGCCATAAACAAGTTGCTAAAAGAAGAAAATCACATATTTTATTAAATCCTTTAAAGCACATTTTAAAGGACAGGGTTGCTACAGTTTCTATTGTGTATCATAAATGAGTAGATGATTCTTCGTTCTCCCCCACTTTGGTAAATTCTCATCAGCTTCCTTAATTAATGCTTACTGAGTTTCCACAAAGAGTGTGCTACTACACATGGCATTGAACTTAATCTTTTCTCTCAGCTGATGAATCAGCACCCTCAAATAAAAGGGTGATCTAAAATGTGAATACTCCACAAAGAGAAAAAAATGCTTTCAGCTAAGATAATTCATTCTCCTTTTCAATATTTTTGTCCTTAAGGAGAAAGCAATCAGGCATTGTCTTTGCCTCGCCCCACTCTACAAAATGCTGTGTTTGCACTCTTCCCACCACAGTTATCACTCTTTATCTTACTCTTGCTGGCCTTTCTTAGGAGATTTAAGCTGACAAATTTCTTGCAAAGAATAGGATTGATTCTATCTTTCTTAAGTTTTAAGAGAGAAAGCAACCAAGACCCACAGTGTATTTGATGCTTCATTAATTATCAATTCACCATTTATAAATTGTTAACCATCATTTCTTCAAGTTTTTCCATTCTGGGAAAAATTTGTTTCTCACAATCATTTAATCTATTTCTTTCTTTGTTTAGTTTTCTGATTAAAAACAAGCCTTGGAATTAGTTCCTTTTTTCTAATCGTTTTTGTAGATTCAGTTGACAAATAGCTTTGAAACTTAGAACACAAAAGGGTATTCAGCAATATTGTGGAGAGAGTGTAAATAGGGTCACCATTACAAAAGGGAAGTTCCTTTACAAACTAAAAGTGGAATTACAGTTTGATTTCATAACCCTAATACAAACATGATTTCAAACAAAGTGAAACTGGCTTATTGGTGAGACATCCATGCTTCTGTACTCATTGCAGATCTGCTCACAATAGCCAAGAGAGGAAAGTAACTAGTGTTCCATCAACTAAATAGAAAATTGGAACTAATGGAGAAAGGGAATATACTCTATGTGTCAAGGAATACTATCAAAAGAAATGAAATTCTGCCATTTATAGAAACATGGCAGAGCTAGAGATCATAATACTAAAAGGAAGAAGACACACACATATGTATACACACACACACACACACACACACACACACACACAAATAGATACCATATAATCTCACTTGGAATATACTTGGAATTGTCAAGAGTTGATCTTATAGAAGTTGAGAGTAGAATTAGAGACTGTGGGAAGTGGAGAGATGTTGGGGAAATTATTAGAGAAGACTTGAAAGCAGGAAGCTTTGATGTGTTGTTCTCTGGCAGGATGCTTTTGTATAATAATGTTCTGTGTCTGTGTCTTGAATTTGAAGTGCTCAGTAGAAGTCCCTACAATAGTGGGAAGTTATAGGACCTTGTCACTAAATAACCTGCCTTGGTAAGGTATATCTTTATTTGAATAAAATGTTACATTTTTCCTGTACTAGAGCAGAGGAGGAGTAAAATTACTAGCTATAGAAATCAATTATTTAGAAATATATGTACAAAGATCAGACAAAGTCCATATATAGTCTTTCTAGTGATGTTATTAGCAAATTGATTTACTGTCTATTAAAATAAAAGTTTCATATAGAGTTAAACTTTAAGTTCATAAATATGTTTTCCTTCTTTTAGAGTAATAAAAAATTGTGGCATAAATAAGAATGTATAATATAGTTGTCTGTGGTCATTAGACTTTCCTTTTTTGACTAAATTAAAACAATGCTTCATCTTTGTTAGTAGTAAAAATGGTAACACAGTGTGACATGTGTAACAAGGAATGTGGTGGGGAGAATATGGAATATAGTGTATCATGTGTACTTTTAGGAGTATTACATCCAAGGCAAACAAATATAAATACTTCTTAAAATATGAAGTTTATTTTCAATATTTTTCCTGATCACTATATAATGAGAAAAGTATTGAAATTGGAGGTGACAGAAAAAAAAATAGTAAAATATTTAAAATGTATAAAAATTGACATAGTCTTCAAATCATTTCCTGCCTGGACCAAATTTTGAATCAGTCACAATTTGCTTTGCTGAGTAGGATCAAAGTCAAAAGTTAAATCAAATCGGCTAAGAGGACATGAAGTGATCACTCTTTTCTTTTCAGATTTTTTTCTTGGAGCCTAAATTGTCAAAATGTTTGAAGTTAGTAATGGGGCTATGGGTCCTATATTCATATAAAGGAGTTCATTAACTAACCTAGCTTCAGATAAGAAGCTGAGTGTGACGTCATACCCCAGTATGATGTGACTTTTAAATCAAGTACTTTACAGTCCAATCCTTATCCTCCTTCTGGTCTATCCTTTGACAGCTCCACACATCCCATACCTCCTCCCTGCTTGGTCTCCAAAAGGATGCCCCCATCCCCTCAACCCCCAATCCCATCCCACCAGACCTCACCACTCCCTGAGGCCTCAAGTCTCTTGAGGGTTAGGTGCATCTTCTCTCACTGAGTCAAGACTCCTGGCAGTCCTCTGCTGTATATGTGTTGAGGGCTTCATATCAGCTGGTATTTGCTGTCCAGTTGGTGGCTCAGTGTCTGAGCAAACTCAGAGGTCCAGGTTAGTTGAGAATGTTGGTCTTCCTATAGGGTCGCCGTCCTCTAAATTCAAATTCCAGTGCCTTCTGCTCTCTGCTTGCCCTGATTGTTTCCGAACACCAACAGTCTTGGCCGGAGTTTCCTTTGATCCATTCTCCCTTGTGATGCCTTGGTTATGAGTTCTTTCACCTCCTTTCCTAGATGGTTCTTCACTGACTAGTCATTCTACTTGGTTCTCAGATGTGCCTGTTTGGGTTCACACTATGAGGTGTAAAAATTAGATATCATGTCTTAAGATGCATTTCTCTGTCTGTAAAGAAGAATTTCCTGGAGAGCAAATTTTGATGCTTAAGTCTGCCATTTTCATTGTTTATTCTAGGATTTCAATGAACTTAAAACCAGGATCACTGACCTATGTTGTAGCTTTCTACCATGACTTACTGGATGGGAGATGAAATTGAATTAAGAAGGTTCTAAGGAAACACTCTAAGATGTGGATTACGTTGAAACATGGAAGCTTTTGGAATAGTGCAGTAATTGCCTTCCTCTGTTACCTGTCACCACTGTACTTTGGTAGATGACCCTGCCCCTTGTCCTGCTATACCATGCCCAGAAAACAGGTTAGGATGCACTATGAATAGGGAGACATCCACTCAGCTGCTGGTGACACCGCAGGAAGTACTCACTCATCAACAACTGAAGATCATAAGTGCCCATTCTCTATGAAATCTGTATCTCATACCATAGAAAGAGCTACAGAATTACAAATCCTTTGGTTTACATAAACAAGCCCTTTTCTGAATTTTTTTCTCGTGCTGACTTTTTATTCTAGTGTAGAATCAAAGCTATGGCACACATCTGTAAAAGCAATTGTGGCAGAAGAAATGTTTGGCAACTTTGTTGTATCCTGAGTTTAAACACACACACACACACACACACACACACACTAATTAAAAGACAAGAAAAAATGAAAAGAAGAAAAGGTGATCATCTCCCATAGTTGCAGATGGAAACCTCCAAAGAAAACCCAGGTGTCATTTACAGATAGGAACTAGGGACTCGCCTGGAGGAAGTGTGCCCATGGGACTGAACAGCACACATACTTCAAAGAGAAATCATTAATAACTCCACCTCCTCTCAAAGAAGCTGTTTTATTGTTTTAAAGTGAGAAGGTAAAGCTGCCCATGAATGCATATATTTAAAAAGCTGAACACATAGAGTCTAGCAACTTTTAAAAACAAGATTGTTTTTTAAAAGTAAAATAATTAAAGTGATAGGATGCACAGTTGTTTACACAATGTGGTGACTCTACTCATCTCTCTCCTTCTAATCACCACAAGAGAGGAGAGCAAATGGCAGGTATTCATGGTGATTAATTACACACATGCCTCCCCAGAGTCATATCGTGGTGATAGATGTCTGCATAGTGCTGAAGTCCTCTAATTAGGGTTGACTGAATATGGTAGATTAAAATTCTAAACATTAGGCTTTGGGGAAAAACTCCAGCCCCCATTCAATTTTCATTAGCTTAGAGTCACTTCATATATTCAAGTCATCTGAGACATGTTTATAGGCTCTTTGTGAAGTTGAGATATATCCCAGGAATGCCGAAATCTGACAATGATTTTTTAAATCCTAAAGCAGAATGGATTTTTTTTTCATCAACGCCTTCTGTGCAGGGGCCTTACATTCATAACATTAATTAAAATAATTGAGAGAAAACAGACGGGATGCCTTCTAAATGATCAAATTTGTTTACTCCATTCCTTACTTTTAATGCTTTAACTCAGTTTTCTCTAAATTGCAGATTTATACCTTGCTTAGGTTTGTGTTTAGCTTATTCTTTTAAATCCAAATTCCCATTTATTAAAATGTTAGCATTATTTCATGAAGAAAAACAACCCATGTGAGTTTTTATTTTATCTACTATTTATTTCCAATGTTTTCTTAAGGGGATGGTTTTATTTCAGTACACACAGAGTATTAATAAAAAATACAGCTGGGATGCTCGCTAAAAATTATGGAAACAATTTTAGTAAGACGCTCATGGATGTAATAATGTATACATGTAATCTACTAGCTATTGTTCTTGTCAGTGAGTGATAAGGACTCTGGTGGTCAGGTTTTATGTTTTCTCAGACAGTCTTAAAGGAAGGCAATATGGCTGAAATAAATGCACCAGGATTGCAGTATCTGGGTGGACAGGACTTCCAGGTGAGGGTATCTTCATCTGGAATCTGTTCTCACTTCTTCCAAACCCCTTCTGGCAGAATGATTCTTTGCCACTGCTCTTCCTAGAAAATGTAGACAGAGCCAAAAGCAACGATTCCTATTACAAACCTAATTCTGAACTTAAAGACTTATCACTTACCTGTCAGAAAAAATCTTAATGAAAAACTTCCTGGGCAAATAGAAATTTGAAAGGAAGAAAATGAAAATCAAGCTTTGAGTGTGTAACAAAATAAAATAAGTAGCTTTTCCATTTGGTGCTAGGTGACTCCGTTGTACTGGCCGCTTTGCCACTGTTGGCATTTTCCAGATTGTTTTCAGCTCTCTGCTTCACTGCGGTGGTGTTGGGGCAGGAAATTTTCACTCTGCTGTCTTTCACGCTCCTTGACTTTATGACAGAGACATAACCAGTGTGGCAAGTTTTGCCTGCCTACTTTCTCATCTTGATGCTTTCGGCTTAAGAAGCACCAAGTGCCGTTCATATTCTAATTATAACCTATGTTTCACATGTATAGGCTTATATTTGTTGGCTCTAATCTCAAGGCGATGCAGCCAAAAAAAACAGCTCCCCACAGCACTAGTGGACATCCGCATAAAACCAGATGCACTGAAACTAATAGGAGATAATGTGGAGAAGAGCCTCAAACACATGGCACAAGAAAAATTTCCTGAACAGAACACCAATGGCTTGTGCTCTAAGATCAACAATGGACAAATGGGACCTCATAAAATTGCAAAACTACTGTAAGGCAAAGGACACTGACAATAGGACAAAATGGAAACCAACAGATTACGAAAAGATCTTTACCAATCCTATATCCTATAGAAGGCTAATATCCAAAATATACAAAGAACTCAAGAAATTAGACACCAGAGAATCAAATAACCCTATTAAAAATGAGGAGCTTAACAGAATTCTCAACTGAGAAATATGAAATGGGTTAACTCACGATGATATTTTCTAGTTCCATCCATTTGCAAAGAATTTCATGAAGCCATTGTTTTTAATAGCTGAGTAGTACTGCATTGTGTAAAATGTACCACAATTTCTGTATCCACTCCTCTGCTGAGGAACATCTGGGTTTTTTCCAGCTTCTGGCTATTATAAATAAGGATGCTATGAACATAGTGGAGCACGTGTCCTTGTTATATGTTGGAGAATCTACTGGGTATATGCCCAGGAGGGGTATAGCTGGGTCCTCAGGTAGAACTATGTCCAATTTTCTGAGGAACCACTAGACTGATTTCCAGAATGGTTGTACCATCTTGCAATCCCACCAACAATGGAGGAGCGTTCCTCTTTCTCGACATCCTTGCCAGCATCTGCAGTCACCTGAGTTTTTGATCTTAGCCATTCTGACTGGTGTGAGGTGGAATCTCAAGTTTGTTTTGATTTGCATTTCCCTGATGACTAAAGATGTTGAACATTTCTTTAGGTGCTTCTCAGCCATTTGATATTCCTCAGTTGAGAGTTCTGTTTAGCTCTGTACTCCATTTTTTTCATAAGGTTATTTGGGTCTCTGGAGTCTAATTTCCCAGTTATGCTGGGTGTTGGGAAAGATGTTGTGGCCTCAACTGTGATTTTGAGTGTGTCAGAGCTCCAGTGCTCCTGGGTGTGTCCGATCTCCTGGGAGTCGAACTTCCTGTGTGATCCTGTGATCATGTTATCCTGGGCGTTTCATAGAACCTGGAAGTCGGGCTTCCTCTGGGTATTGTAAGAGCCAGCAACCTAGGTCTGCTCAGAGCACAGGTTCAGACTGGAAGGAACTGGTGCCACTAGCCAGGCGGGGGTTCCTGAGTCCCTGGATCCTGGGAGACCCAGTTACTCTGGGTATTGGGGCAGATGTTGTGGTCTCTCCTGTGATCCTGGGCACTATCATAGCAAAATTTTTTTTAATGTATCAAGCATACACATTCACTGTTCTATAGATTTCATTCAGTCGAATCCCGTGTGAGACATATTTTATGTTCAGATACAAATTTTAATAACTTAACTAATCTATAGCAAATAGAGAGGGATGGATATAAATAATGCAGAAAATTAAAATGCAGATGACTTACTAATGAGTCACTACAGTGATAATTAAGTAAAACTAATAATAATGTCTCTATGCCTGTCTATTGATCAACTTAATTTTGTGATAAAATTATCTGGCTTTATGCATAAACTTATTTTCTAACTAGAATGAGAATATATGTGAGAAAAAAAAAACTATACCATTCTTTTTGAAGCTCCTCATATGAAGATCCTCAGTCTCAGGGTTGATGGTTTATTTCCCTTTAGATACTGAGTTCATGACAACAGTATGAACAATAATGTTGGAAACTCAATGTAGAGGACTCTAACTTTCATTAAATGTGTAAAAAATACCCTGCTTTTCATTCCAGGTTGCACCTGCCCTATTGGTCACATCAGGTCTCAGGTTGCATGTTTATTCAGACTGTAAACCTCCACAACACTTTGTTTGGTAATTGTAATTGTGTTCCTTAAAATCATTCCCAAGAGGCACTTGTGATATTAATGAAGTTGGAAGTAACTCTCTTAGGTTTTACTACTGTTTACTTAAAACAATTAAAAACTGTTCTCTCCCAGTGCTGGAGACAAGTAGTCCAAGAATGGATGTCAGCAGCCACCAGTGAAGAACATGCCTGTGCCTCCTCCAACTCCTGGTAGTTCTCTGACTTTTGTGAGTATAGCTAAGTTCTGTCTTTATTTTCACATAACTCCCGTCCTGTGTTTCTGTGTCCTAGTTCTTGTATAAACTCATTATCATTCAATAGAGTAGACACTCTAATCTAGTGTGATTCCATCTGAATCCTTAGCTTAACTGCATCTCCCAGGAGCTGTTTTTCAAATAAGATCACATTCACAGGTATCAGGGTTACAGCATAAATACATATTTTTTTGGGAAAGAATGTCATCCAATGCTGTACAGTCCCTAGGAGGTTACATTGGTATAATTTAGCTTTACAATATAAAGTGAAGTGACATCCACCATGGTTAATATTATTGGGTCTGCTATTTGAGTAAGAGTATTATATTCCACTCTTATCAATCATGATCAATTTGGATTTTGGAATATGACATTAATCCATCTCTTATGGTATTGTGGTGTCTAATGTTCTTGTTTCTTTGAAAAGACTTTCTGCTAACAAAAGGTAAGGAAAGATCAGTTTCCTCTGGATGACATTGTAAGAGTGTAGTTTATGGTAGTGCTAGAGGCAGGGCAGCAAGAGCTTGAGGCAGCTGATTGCATTGCATTTACAGTCAACAACTTGAAAAATAAGCCTGTTTACTTTGCCCAACATCCTTCATTTTTTCCCCCAGTCTTGGATCCCAGCTCATAAGTAGTTAATTCTACATTCAGGGTAGGTCCTCTCCTCTCAGTTTTCTATAAATGCCCTCATTGATTCTTGTTATCATAGGTATGTCTCCTGTTTTATAACTTTGGTTGGGGTTTGTATTAGAAGAAACTTAAAAACCTTTCTGCTTTATCTTTGCAAATGAATATAAATAACCAGGTCTTGAACTGGATTTTCCTCCAGTCAGATTTCTTGCTGGATTTTGGCTGTTGATGGAGGAGTATTCTTGAATGGTCCATGAACGCAGCAAAGGTCCTTGGCTTTCATTTGATCTTCCAGTTAAAAATCCACTGGTTTGCACCTGCTTTCTCTCTTTAAATGCTTTATCCCATGCTTCAGCAGTGCGACAACTCTCAACCTATGATTCTTTCATAACTAAGTATCTGAAATACAACAGGTATCACCACGGGTTAGTACTTCTCTTGTACCTGTGTCTCTAGCATGTCTGGAAGAAATGACCAACTTAATATTTCAACATGTCCCATCAAATTATTTGTCTGCCCTTTGGCTGTTCAGAATCTGCTATCTTATTTATGTTTTATTCCAATAACATTTCTGTTACTAAATGCTCCTGAGATGAGACATATGAACAATATTTTTATTTAAAGGGTCAAGGTGAATAACACATATTTATGAAAACAGCAAAGTAAAGAAAGGCACAAATGATAGCCAGAGAATATTTTGCCATTAAGACTTTAAGACACAAGAAAGCACTGGATCACAATAAAACACACTTGCATGTTTTTCATAATAGAGCATAACTGGTTATTGCTTGGACTTAGCATGAAAATGATGTGTTCCCATCATCTTCAGGAAACATGGCTTTTCTTGTCTTCAGGGAAGAAAATAACCCTTGGCAGGGATGTCTAGATCCAGAAAGCTAAGCTTTGGGTCAGACTAAGGGGCATGGTCATAGCAATGATTCATTTGCTAAACTTGTTCTGGAAATTTTTCCTTTGCATCCTCACAGATCATCCTTGTCCATTAATTCATACAATTTCTTTCAGAAGGTTACAGTACTTATTGGGCCATAGTCATTTTTTTATTATGATTTTCTGGAATAACATATAAACTAGGTCAGGGTCTATTTTTGCTAACTTATTTGCATCCATCTCACTGACAGATCACATGGCATGTTTGAGTTTCTTAAAAATACTAATTAAGTGAATTAATGTTCCTTCAAATAATAGCTTCTCCTGTATTCATCTGAGCTGACGAGTGTGCCTGGATATAATAAGTAATGGCCTCTGCCTACCTATTAATAGCTTTCACTCACACAAATGCTGAGAATTTTATTTCCTATTTCGTCATGACTGCTTGAGAGAATTAATAATATTTAGAAGAGAGAGTTCCAGTGTTTTGTTTAATATATGACTTCTTGTTGTAGAAGGTAGCATTCCATTGACTAGGTTTTCATAATATTTTAAGAAATAAGCTAATGGACTATGGTATTAATGTTCTTTTGAGGAAATTGCACATCATTTGTTTAAGTGTAGAATATGACATGAAAACTGAAGCACTTAGAACACATAAAGACTTTATTCCTTGAATGTCATGTGTGCACATCTGTACATGATATCAAGTGCATTAACATTGTGAGCAAAGTCTGAAGAAAAATCAACAACAAAATCTGTGCTGTCTTATTTATAATGAACCACATCCTGCATTTCTTTTCATTTCTAATTTGTTTTTGTTGTTCTTGTTATTGTTGTTTATTTTATGTGTGATGTGTGTTTCATATGAGGTGTGTTTAGTATGAGAGTGCCTCAATATTTGTGTTTGTGTCTCTCTTTCTGCATGTGTGTGTGTGTTTGTGTGTGTGTGTGTGGTGAGCAGAGGTTCACACCATGATGTACATATGTAGGTAAGAGGAAAAATGGTTTCAGCACTTGTATTCCCCCATATTTAATGGATGGTCTCTTGTTCACTGTTGTGTAAATTAGGCAACCTGGCCCAAAAACTTTCAGATGTATACCTGTTTTTCTCACCACTCTCACTATTGATATGTTGGTATTTAAGATGTGTACTATAGCATCTAGCTTTGAGTGGGTTCTATGGATCTGGACTCTAGCCCTCTTACCAGCAACAAGCAATTTGTCTAAGTAATCTGCCCTGGCCATTACATGTCTTCCAATTTCAAATGTTTCATGTTCTGACATCTTTATTAGCATTTGATAACTATTTAAATGACATTGTATTTGGTGTGGATTTGAATTAAAACTCTTAACTATATAAGTGTGTCATAGTGTGTTAACTTTAGCATGGTTTCCTTCTTACTTTTTAACCTTGCTACAAAGTTTTCTCCTGGGTGCTTTTAAAAGGAAAAACAAATACTTATCATCTTTAAAACAGGTTTATGTATGTGGTTATTGTTGATACTTGAGTTAGAATATGGATTTATCAAAGAAGATGAAAGGAAAATTTTCTATTAAAGTAAATTATTAGTACTGAATAAAATTATGGCATAGAGATGCTTAACAGTAATTCACCATACAAATTGTTCTAGACAATCCACTTAAAATTTTATTATAGTACAAAAGTAGAAGATATGTATGAAATTATGGACTTCCTGTCATTACAAGCAAATCAAAAGAGATTACTAAACCTGAATAATGCAAATGACCATTCTGTTTTAGGTTTCTTTGTGGTTGTATTGAAAGAAGAGATAAATTTCCAAAATTCACTACAATATAATAACAATGTATCTTCATAACATAATGTAAAGTCAAATTTTAAAAGCTGCTTAGCTATCTGTAAGATGTGCTTATTATACATTAAACAGCCTGACACTAAATATTATTCTCTGCAGTGTCTTAGTTGGTAAATCAGCAATTTCTGTAAAAGTAATATCACCTTGATCTTTTTCAGGCTCCTGATAAAAATTTTTGCGTTTTGTCCAAAAGTGTGTTGGCTCCATACAAAATTCCCTAAAATTTATTAAGAATACACCTCAACTGATGACATCCCAAGAAAATGCAACCATGTGAACTTACAATTATGATAATCACATTTCCAATCATATCTTAGTAATGCTTTAAACATTCACTAAGCACCTTGAATTAAAGCATGAAGGTCCATAAAATCTTCACTGAGTAGACATTTGATAGATATCAGAAGATTGGTTTAATTAAAGAGGCAGAACAAATTACACCTAGGTTAAAGTTAGCAATCAAGTGTTTTGGAAGCACTAGACTTCCTTGACTCTCAGCTAAAATCACCTTTTCCTTGAAGTTCAAGTTTGCTGAACTGGAAACTGCCTTTAATAAACATAGCACCCAGTGGACTCCAGGAGTGATCTCAAAGCCTCTGTCTCCACACCTCGGCTCTGCTGTTCTGATTTGAGTTTATAACAATAAGGGGGAACAGTAATTGAGGGTAAAGAATCTTCAAATGGAAGAGCTGGGATGTGAGCATTTCCCATGGACTGTCATAGCAAACTTTCACAAAGTATTAGGCTGAACAGAAGTGTTCTCTGACATCAAATTGTTGAAAGCTTTGGTTTCTCATTAGGATAGAAGTACTTCTTTCATAATTCTCTAGGGGAGAGTTTCTTGCACACACTGCTGGTTTCTGCTGATTATATGTAATATTTGCATTAGCATTATGAAGCATAATGACTCTATTCTCCATTTCTATGCCATGAGGGTTTCCTTTATTGTGCTTGAAACTTTCCATCATCTGTCTTTTTCCCTTTGCCTTAGAAAATAGTTAAAACTTCTTATCCTCAGGAAATTGGACATAGTACTACCAGAGGACCCAGCTATACCACTCCTGGGCATATCCAACATGTAATAAGGATACATCTACCAACATGTTCATAGCAGCCTTATTTATAAGAGCCAGAAATTGGAAACAACCCAAATGTCCCTCAACAGAGGAATGGATCCAAAAATTTGGTACATCTACACAATGGAGTACTACTCAGCTATTAAAAACAATGAATTTATGAAATTCTT
>NW_022196912.1:82750292-82783504 GCF_008632895.1 Mastomys coucha | reverse complement strand
GGGAAATGGATGGATCTAGAGAATATCATCCTGAGTGAGGTAACCCAGTCACAAAAGAACATACATGGCATGCATTCTCTGATAAATAGATATTAGCCCAGAAGCTCAGAATATCCAAAATACAATCCACAAACCACAAGAAATTCAAGAAGAAGTAAGATCAAAGTGTGGATACTTCGTTCCTTCTTAGAAGGGGGAACAAATACCCATCTAAGGAGTTGCAAAAACAAACTATGGAGCAGAGACTGAAAGAAGGTCAATCCAGAAACTGTTACACCTGGGAATCCTTTCCATATTCAGTCATCAAACCCAGACACTATAGTGGATGTCAGCAAGTTCTGGCTGACAGGAGCCTGATATAGCTGTCTCCTGAGAGGCTCCGAGAGTGCCCAACTAATACAGAAGTAAAGACTCACAACCACTCATTGGACTGAACATAGGGTCTCCAATGAAGGAGCTAGAGAAAGGACCCAAAGAGCTGAAGGGTTTGAAGCCCCTTAGAACGAACAACAATATGAACTAACTAGTACCTCCCAGGGACTAAACCATTAGCCAAAGAGTACACATGGTGGGACTCATGGCTCCAGCAGTATGTGTATAGTAGAGGATGGACAAGTTAGTCATCAATGGGAAAAGAGGTCCTTGGTCCTGTGAAGGTTTATGCCCCAGTGTAGGGGAATGCCAGGGCCAGGAAGTACAAGAGGGTGGGTTGGTGAAA
Source organism: Mastomys coucha (assembly GCF_008632895.1). NCBI lineage: Eukaryota > Metazoa > Chordata > Mammalia > Rodentia > Muridae > Mastomys > Mastomys coucha. The sequence goes on along the minus strand of NW_022196912.1, from coordinate 82,782,786 downwards.
GGCGGGGAGGGAATAGGATTTGCTTTTTGTATTTGTTTTTGATATTTTTTTCGGAGGGGTAACCAGGAGAGGAGATATCATTTGAAGTGTAAATAAAGAAAATATCTAATTAAAAAAAAAGAAAAGAAACTTCTTATGTTAATATTACACCTACAATTTTTCTACCCTCCTCTATGTTCCTCAGTCTCCCATGTTTTACCATCCCTTCTGAATTAGTCATCTCCTCTTTAATGATTATTGTTACATATATGCACAAAAGTATAGACAACCTAAGTCTATTTAGAGTTGCTAGTATGTACATATGTCCCTGGGAGACCACTTAGGATTGCATAGCCTACGCAGAAGCCTGTCTCTTAAACAAACAAACAAACAAACAAAAACAAAGACAAACAAACAAACAAAAAACCCCACCTTATTTCAACTGATTCAGGTAGCTGTTATTGAGATTTTATGGGTTTATTCCTATCTTTCATGTCCAAGAATACTATCTACCAGCAGGAGTCTTGAACCTTTGACTTAGAATTTTGAGAACCCATTTCTGTGATTTTTCCCCCTGAGGCTTAAATGGGAGGGATGCCAACTTAAATATCATCTAGGCTAGTGAATCCCATAGCTTAGTATCTGCCTTTTTTTTTTTCAGTTGTGCATTTCTGTAATAGTCTATTTGCAGCAAAAAGATGTTTCTTTGATGAGAGGGTGAAAAGCCATGCTTAACAAGTATAAGGATAAGTATTTAGAAGAGAATAAGATATTACACTGGTTTAGGAATTGGAAGTAGTAGCTTCCTTTCTCTGGTTCAAGACTTTCAACCTCTGGGTAGTTTGTTAGTTTTATCATATCAGCATTAATTTCTTTATAATCATTAAGTCTTAAGTTAAAATAGAAAGCTGCTGGTTGTGCCAAAGATAATTGGACCACTACTGCCCCATTGGAAATACCTTGTAAGGCCAGTTGTTGTTATATGTAGGCTATACAATAGGGTGTTCTGTCTTCTCGACTGCTGGCTTAGCACCTACTAATACTGTAAGAGCCAGTCTTGAAGAATAAGTTTTCAGGTCATCTCCAGCTTGATTCCTCCAAATCCTCTGTCCAAAGTATGTGGGTTTTTCAGCAGCAGAGTATATTAATTTCAGACACTCTTATATTTCCCCAACCATCAACTTAAAAGGAATTTTTCCTGTCCTGGTGTGTCTACTTTGGTTAGAGGGCCTATGCTTTTGGGGATATAGGATCATTATCCCGTATTGCATAAAAGCTCCCACCACATTATTTTTTTTTCTATTACCCCCTTCATGGTATCGATCTCTCACTCCTTTTTTTTCTTAAGATATTTTCTTTATCTACATATCATATGATTTCTCCTTTCCCAGTTTTCCCTCCAACAAACAAACAAACAAACAAAACCAACAAAAACAAACCCCAGTTGCCTCCCCCATCCCCATGCTTGCCACCCCACTCTCTCCCACTTATTGGCCCTGGCATTCCCCTACATCTTGGGCACAGAACCTTCACAGGGTCAAGGGCCTCTCCTCTCATTGATGATCGACTTTGCAGTCCTTTACTATGCACATGCTGCCAGAACAATCAGTCCAACCATGTATAGTCCTTTGTTGGTGGTTGAGCCCCTGGGAGCTCTGAGGGAATAGTTAGTTCATATTGTTGTTCGTCCTAAGGGGCTGCAAACCCCTCAGCTCCATTGGTCCTTTCTCTAACTCCTTCACTGGGGACCCTGTACTCAGTTGTGAGCCTCTACATCTATGTTATTCAGGTACTGTCAGAGCCTCTCAGTAGATAGCTATATTTTGGCTGGCTTGCCCTTCCTTCAGTCTCTGCTCCATAGTTAGTCTCTGCAACTCCTTCCATGGGTATTTTGTTCCCCCTTTTAAGAAGGAATGAAATATCCACATTTTGGTCTTCCTTCTTCTTGAGTTTCTTGCAGTTTGTGGGTTGTTCTTCCTGTATTCTGAACTTCTGGGCTAATAACCACTTATCAGGGAGTGCATGCCATGTGTTTTCTTTTCTTACTCTTTCCAGCTCTAGAGATCCTTCTTTTATTTCCCCATGGTTAACTTATACTTTCTAGGCCCTTTCAATTACTCCAGTTTATTTACCCAAATTTAAAGATTCATACCTACGATCCATAAAAAAGGAGAAAATGTGGACTTCCTAGGTCTGTGTAACCACAACTAGTATAATATTTTCCTGCCTCATATTTACCTAATTTTTTTTAAATTTTATTTTATCTTATAACTAAACAGTATTCCATTTTATATGTGGCATGATTTCCTATTTCATATTTTTTATTGATTTTTTTGGTAATTTCACATCATGAGCCTCATACATACACACTTCCAAGTCCTCCCAGCTCTGCCCCACACCACCATGATACACACAACACCCACAAAAAAATGGAGAAAAACATTTTTAAAAAGTCCAAATTATGTTGCTCATAGCAACTACCAGGGGCCAGCCCCTTAAACTAAACTAAATCCTCTCACCACCCACACCCCTGCCAGAGATCATGATTTATGGAGAGCTATACTTCAGCCTCCTTGTCACAGTTTTTCAGAGTTTTCTTCAATGGCTTTCTACTTAAGATACCATTACAGCCCTCACCAGAAGCACAACCCAAGGACATCCATATGGCTTCAGGCAGAAGCACTGACCAGAAATATCTGCATGGTCTTCAGTGGTAAGATTGGCCATGAACACAGAAGCAAGCTGCAGTAGGACCAAGAACCCAGACGTGGCCCTTGGCTTTAACACTGCCGAGAGCAGCAGATCAGAGATACAAAATTGGGCTCTGGGCAGCACAGACCATAGAGGTCTTTTGAGCATGTCCAATCCAGAAATTGAACTGTTCATCTTGGATATCCCTTTGTTGCTCAGAATCAGGCTGATCAATGGTGTGCTGGGCAATGTATTCAGGGGCTTATTCTGTGCAAGTCCCAGGTTTCTTCATACTGTCCTATCATCCCTACTCTGTAGTGACATGTTCCTTGCCCACCACACTTCTGTCACACTTGTGACTACTGTGGCATCTCTATTCCACCTCTCTCTACAGCTCACTGAGCTTTTTAGTCCTCTATCTGTCCCACCTCTTCATCAAATATTTGTCCATTGTAGTGGTGTTGGAAACTGAAGTGTGTATATAGTATGTATGTATGTATGTATGTATGTATGTATGTATGTAGGTGTATGCATATATGTATGCTTGTATTTATATTGTGCAAATAGCCCTACATGCAAATATTTATTGCAGTGAGTAATTGGTCTCTGTTAATGTTTCTGGTTTCTGAAGCACCAGAAATTCTGGACCATTTTCGAAATTTGCCTCAGATATCCTGCTGTTGCTGAGACTCAGGACGATGTTATAGCTAGGCAGGGCATCTGGAGGCAGGTTCTGTGTGAGCTCCTGGCTCAGGCACACCTTTCTCCACTTGATGTCTGCTACGCTGAGGTTTGCCAGGCTCACCCTTCGTGCTTGTAGCCTGCATTGTCCATCTCTCCACCAGGGCAAACAGCACAGGCTATAGTGCCTCCATTCTGGTTGCCAGCTGGCAGGACTAGGACTGGCCCTGTTCAGTTAAGATGGGATTCCAAGGGACCTGCAGGCAACTAACTGCACACCATCCTGTCCTTGGTGCTGGTTACCCCTCTGCTCAGCTCACGAGGCTGAACTTGTAGGCTATGGACTGAATCATTGGGGGTAACAAACAGTCCTTTCCCCAGACAAGTATTATGAGTTCCATAACTTAATGTTGAGCATAAATTATTTGTAATAATCCTTAATTTTAGGAGATTCAGCTAGCTGAATCAATCAAATATATTTCTCTTGTACAGTGTTCATTTTACATTCTAGAAAATCCTGTTCAATTACTGAAAAATTCTTATTTTTTTTCTCCCAGAATAAAGTCACCCAAAGAAAACAAAGAACAATTTTGTAGTTTCATAACTTAACCATTTATTGTATTATATGGAAGAAATCATGTTTAAATTATTAAAACAAATTATATATCAGTCATTAAATGCACTAAGGATTGCTTCTATAATGAATATTCTGCCAGTGTTTACATCATCATAAACCTTATTTGGAAAATATAATAGTGAATAATGACTGACATGAGCAAAATCTTATAGCTTTCCTTTTTCTCTGTTATCAAAAATGAAGAGGGACATTATAATATTCTATGAATTGGCCACACAGAATCTTGTCACATGAGTCACTTCAGTCCTTAATGAGATGAAAATAATGGAGAATCTTCTTATTTCAGATGCTGAATTGTATATTGTTCATTAAAAATTCAATAGAAAGTGTAAAATATCTCTGAGTATTAGTAGATAGAAATAACATCAGTTAAAGATCTAAATTAATTTATATTTTTGTGTTTGTAAAAATGAAGAGGGTAAAATGAAAAACAAAATGAAAACACCTTACTGTATTCTTGAAACCTCTTATTGTATGATTCTTCATTAAGCCACTGGGATATATGTGACTTTAAATTTGTCGTGCATCTTAATGTACTAAAGTGAACTTAGAGAGGAATTCATAACTGAGATCAATGTGAAGATTTATACTTCCAAATGGATTCTGATAACTGCAATTACTGTAATCTACAAGTAAGTTAAAAGGTTATTCATTTGGCATCTCATTCCTTCTCTCCTTTGCTATTAGGACATTGTGCCCTCTTATTTTTCCATTTGTTATTTTTGGAGAGAAAAAAAGGAATTTATACTGATAGCAGAGACATTTCAGGACAATGGGCTTAAAAATATGCCAAACACCCACATGGATTTTTAAGGATTCTCCTGCCACCAAGGCTCTAAGAGACCATACTCTGCGTGTTATCCAGTCTGTCTTGGCTATCTCTCTTGTTGAGGTTAATTTCATAAACATAAGGTTGATGTTTTTACCTCAAAGATAGCTGAGATTCTTTTTCTAAGAATAAAAATTTCTTGTTAAACAAACATCATTTTGAGACACTCGACTTACAACATTTTACTGATGTGGACCATAACCTAAATAACTTTAGTGCTTTATTCAGGGAGACATGTCAAAAGTGAGTTATGGAACAGGGAAAATCAAATATTTGTGAGTATGCAGATACAAGTTTTGCTATAGGATGAAGTGCAATATTTCTCCATGGAAATGTTCCCACAAGACCAAGCTGGTTGTCTATTTGTTCAGTTGATGATTAAAGTGTTCAATGAGGCCATATTACCCTGGTAATTAGAGGAACATGTATACTGCCTCATTCTTTCTGAAAGAATATAGAAGAGTAGATATGTGTAATGTAGGAGTGCAATCTTTATCAAACTGAGACCAAGCAATACCCTGATTGAAAGAAAAATATGAGGAGCTATTTAAGTGAAATACATCTTTACAGAGATGTACCAAGGGGTTTCTGTGAAGCAATCCTTAAAACGTGATGAGCTACCTGGCATTTACAGAATGGATTGTGCAAACATGATAAAGGACCTAGTAGTTGAATGACTATTATGGAGTATTTGATGACCTTGGAAAGGACTGTGAGACAAAGTACACAGTTGATTTCCAGAGAAGTGGAAAGTACAATGAAAAGATTTCATCCTAGAACTCAGGGAACTGCCAGGTGTATATGGCTTGTATTAGCCAAATTCATTTCAGACTTTACTTCTATCACTGTATTTTTTCTTATTATAAGGCACAAAATTTATGGTAATTTGTTATATCAGCAAAAAGAAATGAATACAGTGGCCTTTGAGCTGGCATTTGAAGGCTGAAAGAACAGTCAGAGGGAAAACAATAAGCTGAGCTTTGGAAAGCAGATTTTATTGTATCCACATGCAAAGGATTTGCAGGCTCAGGTAACTGTGGGAGATCTTCTGCTGGAGTATCAGGATAAGGTGAAAGCCAAGCACAAGGAAGCCCGCCAGCATTGGCTGGGAATGCCATTTCAAGCCCAAGTAATCCTTGCAATGAGGCCTGATGGGAAGATTTAGATAGGTATATCATGCAGATATATATATTTTTGAGACTACTAACAGAAAGAAGCATGAGTGACAGGCTTAGGGATTAGGAATGAGGAATCCACTTAGAAGGATAAGATGGACTGTGTTCTCATTACATGCACAGTTTAGCTTTGTATATCTCCATGAGCAGACCCATAATTTTCTATCTTTGTTCTATGTTCAATATGTTCATGTGATAGGGTTTCAAAGCACCATGGAAGTGGACCTCTGGGTATATCTCTGAGGGATTTTGGGTAACTGAGTGGGAAGAGGCCTGTAAATATGAATGACACAGTCTATTAGTTGGTCACTAGACTGAATAAAAAGAGCTATCTAGCCTGAGCAATGGTATACATCTCTTTCTGCTTTTGTTGATACATTGTATGCAGCTGCCTCAAGTTCTTACCACCATAACTTTTTCACTCTTATGGAAGTGAAGGCCAAAGCAAAACCTTCTTCCATCAATTGTTTCTTGTGTCTTTGGTAGAGCATTGAGATCATAAACAATATATAAAACTGGTGTTGAAAATCAGGGCCATTGTGATAAAGCTAATCAGGTGGTTCTTTTTTTTATTGATTTTTATTAGATATTTTCTTTATTTACATGTCATACGATATCTCCTTTCACCCCCCAAAAAGAAAAAGCATAAAATAACAAAATAAAAACAAAAACAAAAATAAACCCCTGTTTCCTTCCCTCTCCCCCTGCTCACCAGGGACTAAACCACCAACCAAAGAGTACACATGGTGGGACTCATGGCTCCAGCAGCATATGTATAGCAGAGGATGGCCAAGTCAGTCATCAATCAAGTGGTTCTTACATTTGAAACTAGTTTATGAAAAAGGACATAAAAGAGTTTGGAATGTTGGGCCTGAAAAGTCCTGGAGTTCTGTGAGTAGAGTCTAAACATCTCTGTTGGGAGGTTAGAAGACTAGACTGTTTAGAAGAATGTAGAAGATAAAAGCTCATTTTATGAGGTTGGAGAGGAGAAAAAAACAGTCCATCAGAAACTTGATTAGAGGCCATTCTTGCAACATTCTGATAAAGAACCTGCCTTCTTGATCTCCACATTCTGAGTAAGCATGATTATAAGAGAAGTATGCTAATTTTTCTGGTGGAAAGTGTTTCAAAGCAGAACAGATAGTACTCAGGGTCTGCTATGGCTACGGACTACCAATCTCGTCTAGGTCAACAGAGAAAAGCAAACCAGAGCAATATGAAATGTACAATATAGTGACTACAATATTTACTCTTATTGACAAGGATGATTCAAAACTACTATAATTGCTAATGCCCTGAGAGTTATTGAAGAGAAACATGATACTTTGCTCTGGACCAGAAAAACAGGAAAATTATCCCCATGCACAATTCCAGCTATTAGAGGAACCATATAAAAATGTAAATTCATTTTAAGAAAGGTTTCATAAACTGGGGAAAATTCAGAAAGAGACCTCTGGTCGCATCTATGAGAGTGTATCATGGTGGGAAGAAAGCCTACCGTAAGCATAGGTGATGGATTTCACGCAATGCGGTCCTACACTGAATAAAACTGCAAGGCTAGCTGCGTGCCAGGACTCATCCCTCTCTGGTTCTTAACTGCTGGTGGAATGTGATGTGATCAGTGCCCTCAAGTTCCTGAGAGCAGAACTTTATCTCCATGATGGAACCATAACCAAAACAAACTTTTCCTTCATTGACTGCTTCTTGTTAGATATTAGGACACAGTAATGGGAGAAGGAGCTATACACTGCAACTTCCTTGCACACACACACACACACACACACACACAAACACACACACATACACACACCACAGACCCACAGCATTGGCTGTGTCGCACTGGCTGTCCTGGAACTCACTTTGAAAACCATCCTGGCCTTAAACTCAGAAATCTGCCTGCTTCTGACTCCCAAGTGCTGGGATAAAAGGTGTGCGCCATCTTCCATGGGTATTTTGTTCCCCCTTTTAAGAAGGAACGAAGTATCCACACTTTGGTCTTCCCTTTTCTTGAGTTTCGTGTGGTCTGTGGATTGTACTTTGTGTATTCCTATCTTCTGGGCTACTATCCACTTATCAGAGAATGCATGCCATGTGTAAATTTTTGGGATTGGGTTACCTCACTCCATATGATGTTCTCCAGATCCATCCATTTCCCTAAGAATTTCATAAATTCATTGTTTTTAATAGCTGAGTAGTACTCCATTGTGTAGATGTACCACATTTTCTGTATCCATTCCTCTGTTGAGGGACATCTTGGTTGTTTCCAGTTTCTGGCTATTATAAATAAGGCTGTTATGAACATGGTGGAGCATATGTCCTTATTACATGTTGGAGCATCTTCTGGGTATATGCCCAGGAGTGGTATAGCTGGGTCCTCTGGTAGTACTATGCCCAATTTCCGGAGGAACTGCCATACTGATTTCCAGAGTGGTTGTACCAGCTTGCAGTCCTACCAACAATGAAGGAGTATTCCTCTTTCTCCACAACCTTGCCAGCATCTGCTGTCACCTGAGTATTTTATCCTAGCCATTCTGACTGTTGTGAGGTGGAATCTCAGGGTTGTTTTGATTTACATTTCCCTGATGACTAAGGATGTTGAACATTTCTTTAGGTGCTTCTCAGCCATTCGATATTTGTCAGTTGAGAATTCTTTATTTAGTTCTGCACCCCATTTTTAATAGGGTGCTTTGGTTCTCTGGAGTTTAACTTCTTGAGTTCTTTGTATATATTGGATATTAGCCCTCTATCAGATATAGGATTGACCATGGAAGGAGTTGCAGAGACTAACTATGGAGCAGAGACTGAAGGAAGGACAATCCAGAGACTGCTGTACCTGGGAATCCTTCCCATATTCAATCATCAAATCCAGACACTATTGTGGATTCCAGCAAGTGCTAGCTGACAGGAGCTTAAACTAGCTGTCTCCTGAGAGGCTCTGACAGTACCCAAGTAATACAGAAGTAGAGGCTCACAGCCATGCATTGGACTAAGTACAGGGTCTCCAGAGAAGGAGCTAGAGAAATGACCCAAGGAGCTGAAGGGTTTGCAGCCCCTTAGGACGAACAACAATATGAACTAACTAGTACCCTCAGAGCTCCCAGGACTAAACCACCAACCAAAGAGTGCACATGGTGGGACTAATGGCTCCAACAGCATATGTATAGCACAGGGTGGCTAAGTTGGTCATCAATGGCAGGAGAGGCCCTTGGTCCTGTGAAGGTTCTATGCCCCAGTGTAAGGGAATGCCAGGGCCAGTAAGCAGGGGAGGGTGGGGTAGTGAGCAGGGGGAAGGGCCTGGAACAGGGGTTTGTTTTTGTTTTTGTTTTGTTTTTTTTAATTTTTTTATTTTTTGGAGGAGAAACTGGGAAAGGAGATATCGTATTACATGGAAATAAAGAAAATATCTTAAAAAAATAAAAATAAAAAAGCGTGGTCCACCACTGCCTGTCAAACAAGTTAATTGGTATGGAGTAATATATACAAAGTTTCTTTCAGCTGTGTCTGCATTCTCCATAATTATATTGTCAGCATCACAATGCCATGAAATTATTGTTCTCCATCTTATCATTATAAACACTTTTCCCAATATATTTGCTTTGCTACTTTCCTAGTGTGTGACTTCTTTAAGGCAGTAAAAAATCTCTTTATCTATGTGTAAACAGTAGTTGCTCAATAAATGTGGAAATATTTTTAGAGAATGACAAATTAATAACTTGTTATTATTTCTATAACCTTTATTTTCCTAGAGAGCAGTTGGATTGTAAAGCAATAAAATTACACAGATGTGTGCTGTGTGTGTGTGTGTGTGTGTGTAAACTCAGAATTGATGATATCAAGAAGTGACAGATTTTCACAGTAGAAGAAATATTGCAATCATGATTAGACATAGTAAAGCATGTATTGAATGGAGATCAACACCTTGCTAATGAAGACACTTGAGGTGTGCCAGTCCTTTACACAATATCTAGAGAGGCCATACCATTTTGCTATTTTAAAATGTGCTCACAGTTGGAAAGAAAAACAGTTGTCAAAATGAAAAGGGTAATTGTTGAAAATTCTTCATTATCATAATTAGTACAATTTTATGACTTTGACTAATTATTTGTATGTTAATTACTTCACTACTTAACTGTTTTATGTATTTATATATTTGACAAAGTAACTAGATTTGCCCCATAATTAATGTAAAGAGTTTTACTATTTCCAGAATCTACTCTATCAGCAGTAACATCAGATTTATGAGTACTAATCTCATTAATATTAATGGATTTTTTGCACATAAATCTCTTTATGTATCACTGATGGAGGAGAGCTTGGTGAAAACTCTAAAATTCTCATGTACCAAGGACATTAGCAAGAATGGATGGTATCAAGGGATAGAAATCTTATTAAAGCATCATCTACTAAATTATGCTCAAAAATGTTAAGAAATAATTGTCATTATATCATAGAGAAAAATGGTCTTTTGTAGAGAATAGAAACAGATTTTAGCACCTTTTCTATTTGGAAGAAATAATGATACCTGCAAATAGTGAGATCAGAGGATAAGCAATTTAGCAAAAGGAAAAAACAAAAACACCCAAATACTTCTCATTGTTATTTAATTCCAGTTGATATCATTTTTTTGTCCTTTTTCTTACCTTCTATTATTCAAACTAACCTTAAATTCCCCAGTTAATACTTGCCATCTTCCATAGTTAAAGCTGATTTCTCAGGAGCTACCTTTGGCTCTGTTTTCCAATGTCTTGGTAGCAGATGTGCAATTTGTAGCAGCGGAGATGAGAGTGACCTTACTACCGCAGTATTAGTGCTTTTTGTCAACAAGCAAGGTTAGCTTTTGGCTGAATAGGGTGAAATATTCATAAAGCAACATCTAATTTAATGTGTGAATTGTAAGTCCAATGTACATATACACAGGACTCAATTGAAAATATTAATTTGATAACATATGAGAAACAATAGGTTCCCTATTTCATCCTTTCTGTATATCAAATTTTATGAATGAATAAACACATTTAATTTAATCTTTAGTAAATGTACCAGATGCAATTTGGAATAGAAAGAGGAAAGGAAATTAAAGGGAGAAGAGCTGTTTAGGTGTAACAGTTAGGACTGCCTTCTTCAGCAGTATTTGTAGAACATTAGCTGTATATTTAACAATCTGTTCATCGTATTTGGCCTCTATTATGTATAATGGTACATACATCTATTATATACAATAGTAATTTAGTAGGAACCAAAGGTACAATTCATATTTAATTTATACATTAATTGTTATTGAGCAATCATTAGCAATAAATTAATAATGTTAATTTTAAACATATTGTACTCACCACCAAGGAGATTATAGAAATTCTTGGCATGTGACATGTGGGAGCTGAAGATGGCTCAACATGTAAATTTTTGCTATGTAAGCATGAAGATTATGAACTGCATCCTTAGAATGTGAGTAAAAGCTAGGTATGTGTGGGAGCCTGCCTTCAGGTTCAGTGTTCAGGAGATAAAGCCTGAGTGTTCCTAGACAAGCTGGCTAGCTATACCAGTCAGACACATGAGCAAGAAGCACTGCATCAATCAATAGAGAAAGGAGAAGCCAAGGAAGAATCTGAGTTAATTGTGGGCCGATACACATGAATACTCTTACACACAGTATACCCTCACCAGTACCACTGCGACCAGCACCATGGCCATGAATAAAGGGATAGAAACTTGCTTGCATAGTGTAGAGGACAGAATGAGTAGGCTTTTCTTTACACAATACAACTGGAGTTGCAGGAATAGAAAGTGATCTGTAGTTAGATAAAAGACACTTGTCAAGCACATGAATGGATGAGGTAGGAAAATTGAACAGAGCTAGTATTCTCCTAAATTAAGAAACACACACTATATAAAAATATGACATTTCAACAATGGCCAGTATGTTGGAACACAGAGAAGTGGGATAAAATTAAATGAACACAGAGCAGCTAAGACCTTGATTTTCATGGTAAGATTTTGACAAACATTCTACAGTATTCTAGTATCAAAGTCATTGTACTATGTTAAGTTGAATGTTGACTTGACAATTTCTGAGTTTCTAAAGCATTACTCCTCTCAGTGAGAGAAGATCAGGAGAGACTTAATACATTAGAATAAAGATTCTTATGCTAAAAACAATGGGGAACACTAAGGGTTCTCAGATAATCATTTATAAAACATGAGACATTTCTGATCATAGTCTAGTTGTGTAGTAATTTAAATATTCATTAACTTGATATAGTATTTGAATATCTACAGTATTTTACTCGAGACACTTTATCCATAATATAATTTTATAAACATGTATAGGCAAAATACTATAAAATAACTAAATGATTTTATATATTAACAATTGCTATACATGTAACAAAAGTGCCGAGTCCTCTTGATTATGATAAAAATAAACCTTTTTTCTTTATTAATTAATTTACATCACTATCAATCAAAGGTTTTACTTCCTTTCCCCCCTGCCTTCCCATCCCCCAGTCTCTAGCCCTGTCTATCTTCTCCAAGAAGAGGAGGCCTCCCACGGATATCAATAGTCCTTGCTATATCAAGTTACAGTTCATGAGAAAGGGATCCAAGGGTAGGCAATAGAATTAGGGACAGCACTTGCTCCTGCTGTTAGGGTTCCCACATGAAGATCACACTACGCACATGTTACATATGGATAGAGGCTTGTATCTTTCCCATGCATGCTCTCTGGTTGGTGGTTCAGTTTCTGTTAGACTCCATGGACCCAGGTTAGTTGATTCTATAGATTTTCTTGTGGTGTCCTTAACCTCTCTGACTTCAATCCCTCCTCAACCTTTTCAATAAGATTCTCTGAGCTCTACCTAATGTTTTGCTGTGGGTCAGTATATATGTTTCCATCAGCTGCTGGGTGAAGCCTCTCAGATGAGAGTCATGCTAAGCTCATGTCTGCAAGTACAACTGAATATTATTAATAGTATCTTATTAATAGTATCAGGGGTAAGTTTTCTTTCTCATGACGCAGGTCTCAAGTTGTGTCAGTCAGTGATTGGTCATTTCTTTAATTACTGCAGCATCTTTACTCCTGCGCATTTTGTTGGTAAGGAAAATCATGGGTCACAGATTTTTGGCAGGGTTGATATACCAATCCCTCCAGTGGAAGACTTTTGTGGCTACACAAGATGGCCATTTCAAATTCCATATCCCCTATAACTATGATCACCATCATAGTTTTTTCATTTTCCTAGGTGTCTAGGAAGTCCTATAGATTCTAAGTAATTTCCATGAAAATTTGAACACCATTTTTATAGACCTTAAAATAAAGCAATATTAAACATCATAAGGAAAAAACAAAAAATCCAGGATAGTTAAAGCAATCCTGAATATAAAAGAACATCTGGGGGTATCACCATCCCTACTTTTAGGTTATATTACAGAGTAATGAAAACTGCATGGTATAGGAACAAAAACAGATAGGTTGATTAAAGGAATCAAATAGAAGATCCAGAAATGAACCCAAATAACATAAACACTTGATTTTTCAAGCCATACAATGAAAAAGGAAAGGCATTTTCAACTAATTTTGATCTAACTAGATATCTGCATGTAGAAGAATGCAAGTAGACCCATATCTATCATTATGCAAAAAATTCATGTCTATATAGATGAAAAACTTCTGCTATAAGATTTATACAAGTGTGGAATAGCCTTGAATGTATTGCTACAGAAGACAACTTTCTGAACAGAATACCAACAGCTCAGAAACTTAGAGCAACAATTAATGAGTAGGACATCATGAAACTGAAATCTTCTGTTAGGTAAAGGACACTGTTAAAAGGACAAAACATCACGCTCTAGAATAGGAAAAGATCTTCATCAATCCTACATCCGACAGAGGGCTGATACACAAAATATATAAAAAATTCAAGTAAATCAAATCATCAAACCAAATAACCCAATTAAAAACATAGTGCAGAGCAAAACAGAGAATTCCCAACAAAGAAATCTCTAATGGCAGAGAAGCATTTAAAGAAATTTTCAACATCCTTAATCATAAGGGAAATACAAATCAAAACAACTCTAAGATTCTATCTACACCTGTCAGAATGACAGCACATGTTGGTAAGTATGTGGAACAAAGGGGAACACTCATCAATTGCTGGTGGGAGTGCAAAATTGTACAACCACTTTGAAAATCAGTTTGATGGTTTCTCAGTAAATTGAAAATGGTTCTCCCCCAACATTCAGCTATATCATTTCTAAGCATATATTTAAAGGATCCACCTCCATAACACAAGGCCACTTGTTCAACAAATTCATAGCAGGTTTATTCATAATAGGTGGAAATTGGAAACAACCTAGATGTTTCCCAAAAGGAGAATAGACAAGGAAAATATGGTGTATCTACACAATGGTGATATTAAAAATCCATGACATCATGAAAATTTAGGACAAATCGATGAAATTAAGAAATATCATCCTGAGTGAGGTAATTCAAACCCAGAAAGACAAACATAATATATACTCACCTAATAGTGGATATTAGCCATAAAGTACAGTTTAGCCATGCAGCAATACATCAATGCAAAGAAGCTAAGTAACAAGAAATTCCCAAAGAAGCTAAGTAACAAGAAATTCCCAAGTGTGGATAGTTGAATCTTACTTAGAAGAAGAAATAGAATAGATATTGGAGATGGATGGATGGAGGTAACTGGGTAAGACTAGGGGTGGGGACAGAAAAATGGGGGAGAGAAAAATGGGAGAGAAAGCTGCAGTCTTTGGGATGAACTAGATCTAAGATAAGCATTTTTCTAATACTGGGTGTACTGGTTGGTTTTGTGTGCCAACTTGACACAGACTGGAGTTATCACAGAGAAGAGAGTTTCAGTTGGGAAAGTGCCTCCATGAGATCCAGCTGTGGGGCATTTTCTCAATTGCCCCTGGTGGGTGGTGCCATCCCTGGGCTGGAAGTCTTGGGTTCTATAAGAGAGCAGGTTGAGCAAGCCAGGGGAAGCAAGGCAGTAAGAAACATTCCTCCATGGCCTCTGCATCAGCTCCTGCTTCCTGACCTGCTTGAGTTCCAGTCCTGACTTCCTCTGGTGATCAACAGCAATGTGGAAGTAAGCTGAATAAACCCTTTCCTCCCCAACTTGCATATTGGTCATGATGTTTGTGCAGGAATAGAAACCCTGACCAAGACAAATTGGTACCAGCATAGTGGGGTATTCCTGTGACAACCTGACCATGTTTTGGGGAGGACTGTGGAAGGACTTTGGAACTTTGAGCTAGAAGAGCCACTGGTTGTTAAGAACTCTATGGGATGTTCTGTAGGAGCTTGGAAGATCATGTTGAGAACAGTGCAGAAGATGGAGGCCTGGCTTATGAAATTTCAGAAAGAAGATTAAAGACTCTTTTCAGGGCCATGTTGTTTTGATTGTGAAGATTCTGTGGTTTTGGTTAGATGGGGCTGAAGTACAGCTGTGATTAACAAGATACCAGAACTACTAAAGTGAAAACTTTGCATTACTGTGACTATTGATGCTGGTTAGCTAGAGCTAAGAAATTAGCAATGATTAAGAAGAGACCAGCATCACTGAGGGGACATCTTCTGGAAAGTGTTTTGTGAGAGCACAAAGAGGCTGTGTTCCAGGGATAGCCAAGGTTGAACCTTGTGTTGCAGCAGGATTGGTAATATGTAAGAGTCACCCAGGTGTTACTGGTTTTGACAGCATGAAGGGATCATGGAGAGCAGCTGAGGCTCGGCACAGTGAGAGGCCATGGGAGGCCATCGGTGAAGGTGGAGCCTCAGTTTGCAATTGATGGCTCAGGACTTAAGGTGTCATGCAAAGGAGTTGAGGCTTGGCACCATGAAGACAGTCTATGAGGGGCTATTGTTAATGCCTAGTTACAGCACTGTTTTGGGAATGCCAGTACCATGCAATGACCACCAAGGACAGCAGCAGCAATGGAGTACAGGCATCTGGAGCCCAGAAGACAAGATGTGTGCTACAAAGGGCAGAGCTGCAGAAGTAACCAAAGCCCTTGAAGGATCCAGGAGATCGTGAGTGGATCCCAGACATTGAATGGTTGGAGTTTGATTTTTACTTTTGATTGTGACTGTGCTCTGATATTTTTCCCTCTTGAAGGAAGAAAGTATTTTAGTGGAGCCCACAGTTAAGAGACTTTGAATTTTAAAAGATATTGGACATTTTAAATTGATTGAACTTTTAATATGTAAAGACTGTGGAACTTTAGATCTTGGGGATGAATAAGAAAGTAAGGGTCGAGGCTTAATAGTGATGTGTTTGTGTGTGTCAAGTTGGCAAGGGGTCAATTGTACCGGTTGGTTTTGTGTGTCAACTTGACACATGCTGGAGTTATCACAGAGAAGAGAGTTTCAGTTGGGGAAGTGCCTCCATGAGATCCAGCTGTGGGACATTTTCTCAATTAGTGATCAAGGGGGTAGGGCCCCTTGTGGGTAGTGCCATCCCTGGGCTGGAAGTCTTGGGTTCTATAAGAGAGCAGGCTGAGCAAGCCAGGGGAAGCAAGGCAGTAAGGAACATCTCTCCATGGCCTCTGCATCAGCTCCTGCTTCCTGACCTGCTTGAGTTCCAGTCCTGACTGCCTCTG
The DNA here is from genome assembly GCF_008632895.1 of Mastomys coucha. NCBI lineage: Eukaryota > Metazoa > Chordata > Mammalia > Rodentia > Muridae > Mastomys > Mastomys coucha. The sequence continues at coordinate 82,766,174 of NW_022196912.1, read as the reverse complement.
GTGATCAACAGCAATGTAGAAGTAAGCTAAATAAACCCTTTCCTCCCCAACTTGCATTTTGGTCATGATGTTTGTGTAGGAATAGAAACCCTGACTAAGACACTGGGTATTGTGTCAGTTCCTTTTCTTTTGTACTTTATGCTGTAGCAGGATACCTGGCAAAAGCAACTTAATCAGGGAAAGGCTTATATGGCTCACAATTTCCAGAATAGTTGGTCATAGTGGGAAATCCTAAAGGTGGTGAGGAGAGCTTTTTCAATCAGGAAACAAAATGTGGATGACGGTGCTCAACTTATTCACTCCTGTTACTAGGTATAGGGACTCCACACAAGCTTTTGGACTCAGCCTCAATCAATTGAACAAGGTATGCAGAAGACAGCCAAACTCCTTGCTAGAATGTAACTCAGTGTACCTCTGTAACCTCGTGAGCCAGGACACTTCTGATATTTTTCCTTTCATTCTTATCCCCCAGGCACTGATTTCATTGCATATTCAGTTCTCTTAACCTGTTAAGATTTTGCTGGCTTTTCTATCCCAAAGTTCTGGACACTTCAACATTCCTTTTTTAAAAAACATATAAAATGACTCCTGATAACATTCTATTATACTAATAGATTAGTGCCTCACTCAACCGTCATGAGAGAATGGTCTGCCTGCAACATATGAAAATGAATACCAAGACCCATAGCCCACAGAAATATGCAGCAAGTGAGAGACCTTGGAACACTCATCCCTACACCAAATATTTCCATAAAATCTTTCCCATCAGGGCTCAGAAAACCCCAAAGAATAGAATGTGGAAGAGCATAAGAGCCAGAGGAGATAGAGAACAAGAAAGCAGGGCCCTAAAATCAACTCGAGCAAAGCTCATATGAACTCACAGAGACTGTGGCAGCATGCACAGGGTCTACACAGGAGTCACATCAGAAATGTATATTGTGGCTTCCAGTTTAGTGTTTTTATGGGATGCCTGAGTATGTGAATAAATGGGTCTCTGATTCTTGTGCCTTCTTTTGGACTCTTTTCCTCTTGTTGGTTTGTCTTATACAACTCTGACATTATAGTTTTTATTTTATCTTATTCTACTTTTTAATATTTTGTTATCCCCTAGAATCCTTTTTCTTTTCTAATGAAAGACAGAAATGGAGAGGATCTGGATGGGTAGGAAAGAGGAAAGAATTTAGAGGAAGTAGATGAGGGCAGGGAAACCATAAGCAGGATGTATTACGTGAGTGAAAAAATATTTTTAATTAAAGAGAAAACAATGGGAAATATTTTAAAAAAATCCAAAGCCTAAGAAACACAACATTGTGTTATCTCCATAGTAACTCCACTTCTTGTATTAATTTTGTGTATTACAGACCATTTTCATTATTGACACAAAATGTTTGACAAAACTAACTTAGGGAGGAAAATATTACATTTCAGGTCTTAACTAAAGGTACACTGGACTGTCCTGAGGCAACAGGAGCCTCGTCACATTATTTCTACAAGCAAGATTGATGTGAAGAATAATGGTGCTCCCTCTCTTTCTTCTTATATTTAACCAACGATCCCAACACTTTGAATGATGCCACGCACATTTGGCGCCAATCTCCCAAATGAATTAATGAAATCTGGAAACTTATACTCAAACATGCCCAGAATAATCCTAGCTTCTTTTAAGTTGCCTCCACATACATATGCTTAAAAGATATCTGTTATTCTACAATGCTTGCATTCATTTAGGTCCATTACCACTTAAAGTATTTTCTCTGATTCAACAGGGTAGAGAAAATTCATAATTCTAATTTTCCTCTGAGCAGAAAAAAAACCAGCAAGAGCAATTATAGTAATAAAGCAGGACCAATCTCTTTATAAACAACTGTAGGATAGTTTGTCTACTTCCCACACAGAAACACAGATGCACACACACATGCTTCCCTTTCTACTTTGTATTTGAAAACTGTGTGAAACACCAAAAATATAAAATAAATAAATAAAAAATAGTCTGTAAAGCATGCTACAGTGCACGGAGCAGACATCCATTCTTGATGGGACATTGAAACAAAACTGACATTTAATCTCTGTACTTTGTAAGCCCACTTTACAAGCGATTGTTTGTGGTGTTCTGTTGCTCATACAATTATCCAGGACTTGCACGTCCTTGACATATTCATCAATAAAAATGTACATGATCCTAAAATCATTTAAAATTAGCATTCAGTGACACTTACAAGTAAGTCATTAATCGGTGGACTGACACTTGCATGCAGGGGGCATATTATATGACACCTTTAATTTACTGCCATGGGGAGTTCCATGATGACACTTTTATAAAGGTAAAGTCATTTTGTATTTCCTGCTGATTAAGAGCACAGCATGTCTTTTAATTTCCAACCTATCATAGGTTTGATCTTAATATTTTCAAAGAAGTTTTTGGCATTAAGAACATAAGCCAAAGTTACGGATGTTTATTCATGAATTGCATGTGTACATACTCCATACTGTAACATCAGACATATGACAATCCTGAGGGATCAAGTATATTTTTACATTCATTTTTCATTTTGAGAAAGCATATCTGGTTCACCTAGCCAAGAACTCTATTTGTATCAGAGAGAGCCCTTCACTTCTGACCCTCCTCCCTTTCCCTCCTGACTGCTGGCCTTGTGTGTGTCACCGTATCTACAGTGTGTAGTGCTGGAAATTAGAACTGGGCTTCAGGTTCCTCAATCTCTCCCCCAACCCTTCCACAAAACTCGCCAAGCTCCATTTAATAGTTGGGTGTGGGTCTCTGCATCTATTTCTGTTTACTGATGGATAGAGCCTCTCAGAGGACAGTTATGCTAGGCTCCTGTCTACAAGCATAACAGACTATTATTAATCATGTCAGAGATTGGTTCTTGCTCATCAGATGGGGCTCAGTTTGGGCCAGTCATTGATTCCAAATTCCCTTAGTCTCTCATTTATCTTTGTCCCTGAACATCTTGTAGGCAGCAGGCATTTTGTGTCAAAGGTTTTGTAGGTGGGTTGTTGTTCTTATATCTCTACTGGAAGTCCTTCCCTGCTAAAGAAAGTGGCCACTTCAGAAGCTGAATCCCAAATTGCAAGAAGTCTCAGCTAGTGTCACCACCATAGATTCCTTGGGACCTTTAACATATCAGGTTTCTGGCATGTCCTAGAGATGCCCCCTCCCCCCCATTATCATTTTCCATCTGCTCTTCCTACATCTGGTCCACTGACTGTTCCCCTCCCTCTCCCCTCTCCCCTTTCCCACCCAGTTCCCTCTCTCCTCCACCTTAAATTTATATTTTATTTCTGCTTCCGAGAAAGCTTCAAGCATTTTCCTTTGGGCCTTCCTTGTTATTTGTATTCTGTGGGTCTCTGTATTGTAGCTTGGTTATCCAGGAAATAGGGACTTCACAGGAAGACGAGCAGAATCAATTATCCTGGACCCTTGGGGGCTCCCAGAGACTGAACTACCAACCAAAGAGACTGCTCTGAGTAGTAAACATTCAAAGATTGGTAAAATTTAATGTTATTTATTGGGCATTAACAAAAATGACACTTCACAGAAGTAAGAAATGCTGACTTGAAGGGTATCAGTTTTTAATGATGTAGAGCAGGTTAATATATGTTAATATACATTTAAAATGTCAAAGTGAATATATATTTAGTTTTGCATAGTGTTTCATATGTGTTCTGCAGCTTTATAAATGATGTATTGATTAAATAGCTTAATGTGGCCTTATGCTTCATTCAGGCTTATCTTTTGTATCAGGGTTAATGTTTACTGTCTCAAATTTGGTTTCAACTAATACGATTCAGGATGATAACAGAAGCAGCCCGAGTCAGACAGAACCTTCACCAGTAAGATGACATGAATATGAGAGGGAGAAGTCATGCAAGAACACTTCGATTACCTTTTTGTCAGAACAAGGCATTAGATGAAAGGAATTCAGCAAGGCTGGGCTATTTTTAGGCAGGCATTTTTGTGGTGCTTCAGATATTTAATTTAATTCAAAAAGGCTTTGAAATGAGTTCTGCTTTGATGTGTGTGCATTGTTATAGGGATCATAACCAGACAATGGTTGTGAATTCAAAGAAACTGGGTTTCTCACCTGCAATATTGAGCACCATATACATGTATGGAGTAAAACGTAAAGCAGAGGAGGATACTGATCTGTGTTCAGAATTGTTATGTAGTTGCACGTGTGAAAAGCCATGCAGTTGATCACAGTGTCCCCACCATTTTCCTTTGAAGTGTTTTCCGTGGAATTTTTCTTACCTAATTGAAGAGTTGATTTTTACGAATCACACCATTCATTTGTTCATTTCTGCAGAAATAGGAGCCTTAAATGAAGTATTCACCTCTGCAGAGTCAGCAACCTGAGTAGACCTAGCAACATCTTATAGGGTAAGGTAAAACCATGTTGTAAAAGTGAAGTGTGGTTTTAATCCTTCCTGTGTTTCTGTATTTTAAATCTTACTGAGCTTTTCTTCTATAAAGAGAACGCAATGACAGTTATGAGGTTCTCATGGTTGTATTTCATTTGATGACTTCCTTGCTTAGAATCTGTTCCTGTAAGTAAATGGGCTCAGAGTACAACATGATCTCCTATGTGTCTGGGAAATAAACAGTTTGGGAAACAATTTTAATATTTATACATGGTTTGAACATGGTAGAGAGGAGTGAAAGACAATATATTTTTAAGTAGTATTTTTTTTAACTACAAAGACAAATTTCAGAATTCCTTATTCAATTAAGAAACATTTAATTTTCCTGGTTTTAGTGGGATTATTCTTTTAATTTCTCTTCAGTTAAGTTGATGTTAGCTATGGACTCCCTGTAAACTGCCTTTATCTCATTTAGGAATGCCTGTTGTACCCGTTACTGTTGCCCTAAACCTCAGCCCCCCAGATGGTCCTTTGGGGTGGGAAGTAAGAAGGCACAGGACCAACAACACAGATTCCAGGAGCCAGGTGAGAAGCACAAGCAGACATGTTTATTGTTAGAGTGGATAGTGCCTTTGTACCCTCTGCACATGTCCCCTCAGACATGGCACCAGCCAATTGGCTGCACTGATCACATGCTCTGTCAGGAAGCTTCTGGGGTTAGTAAATGCCAAAGCACCTGCTCAGCTTGTGTGGGCCATTAAGGGCTGCTACTCAGAACATGCTGACTCACCTCTACATCGAACCTTCACAGGAAAATTATTATAAAGGGGTGTTGGTAAAGATCTTTTCCCAATTTGTTGGTTGTTATTTTGTCCTATTGACATTGCCCTTTGTCTTACAGACAATTTGCAATTTTATGAGGTCCCATTTGTCAATTTGATCTCACAGCACAAGCCATTCGTGCTCTCTGCTCAGGAAAATTTCCCCTGTGCCCATGTGCTTGAGGCTCTTCCCTACTTTCTTTTCTATTAGCTTCAGTGTATCTGGTTTTATGTGGAGGTCCTTGATCCATTTGGACTTTAACTTTGTACAAGGAGATAAGAACGGATCAATTTGCATTCTTCTACATGCTAACCACCAGTTGAGCCAGGACCATTTGTGAAAAATGCTGTCTTTTTTCCACTGGATGGTTTTAGTTCCTCTGTCAAAGATCAAGTGACCATAGGTGTGTGGGTTTATTTCTGAGTCTTCAATTCTATTCCATTGATCTACCTGCCTTTTACTGTACCATGCAGTTTTAAATCATGATTACTCTGAAGAGGGCTAACATCCAATATATACAAAGAACTCAAGAAGTTAGACTCCAGAGAATCAAATAACCCTATTAAAATGGGGTACAGAGCTAAATAAAGAATTCTCAACTGAGGAATACTGAATGGTTGAGAAGCACCTAAAGAAATGTTCAACATCCTTAGTCATCAGGGAAATGCAAATCAAATCAACCCTAAGATTCCACCTCACATCATTCAAAATGACTAAAATCAAAAACACAGTTGACAACAGATGCTCGAAAGGATGTGAAGAAAGAGGAACACTCATCCAATGCTGGTGGGCTTGGAAGCTGGTACAACCACTCTGGAGTTCAGTTTGGAGGTTCCTCAGAAAATCAGACATAGTACTATCTGAGGACCCAGCTATACCACTTCTGGGCATATACACAGAAGATGCTCTAACATGTAATAAGGACACATGCTCCACTATGTTCATAGCAGCCTTACTTGTAATATCTAGAAGTTGGAAAGAATCCAGATGTCCTTCAACAGAGGAATGGATACAAAAAATGTGGTACATTTATACAATGGAGTACTATACTAGTCCATTGAATGAATGAAAACAATGTATTCATGAAGTTCTTAGGCAAATGGATGGAACTTGAAAATATCATCTTGAGTGAGATAGCCCAATCACAAAAGAATATACATGGTATGCACTCATGGATACCTTGGATATTAGCCCAGAATTTTAGAATACCAAAGATAAAATTCACAGACCACATGAATCTCAAGAAGAAGAAGACCACAGTGTGGATACTTTGGTCCTTCTTAGAAGGGGGATCAAAATACCCATGGTAGGAAATACAGAGACAAAGTTTGGGGTAGAAACTAAAGAAAAGGCCATCCAGTGACTGTCCCACCTAGGGATCCATCCCATATACAGTTAGTTACCAACCCCAGACACTATTGTGGATGCCAACAAGTGCTTGCTGACAAAAGCCTGATATAGCTGTCTCCTAAAAGGCTCTGCCAGTGCCTGACTAATACAGAAGTGGAGGCTAACAACCATCTATTGGACTGAGCACAGAGTCCCCAATGGAGGAGCTAGAGAAAGGACCCAAAGAACTGAAAGAGTTTGCAGCTCCATAGGAGGAACAACAATATAAACCAACCAGTACCCCCAGAGCTCCCAGGGTCTAAACCACCAACCAAAGAGTACACATGGAGGGACTCATGGCTCATATGAGCCACATATGAAGCAGAGGATGGCCTTGTGAGGCATCAATGAGAGGAGAGGCCCTTGGCCTCATGGAGGCTTGATGCCTCAGTGTAGAGGAATGCTAGGACAGGGAAGAGGGAGCAGGTGGGTTAATGAGCAGGGAGGGGGGTGGGATAAGGGAGTTTTTGGAGGGGATAAGATTTGCAATGTAAATAAAGAAAACACCTAATAAAAAGAAAAAGAAAGGGTGTTGGATTTTGTCAAAGGCCTTTTTGCACCTAACAAAATGATCATTGTTTTTGTTTTGTTTGTTTGAATGGATGCGTAGATAGATAGGATGACTTTTCTCTATTTACATTAGTTTAGCCATCCATACATCTCTATCATAAGTACCTTTGATCAAGATGGATCTTTTTTGTTATGTTCTTTATTCATTTTATAGATATTTTATTATGGATTATTGCATTTAAGTTCATAAGGGAAATTGACCTGTTTCCTTTCTTTGTTGGGTCTTTATTTCTTCTGTGTATCAGGTTAATTGTGGTCTCATAAAGCGAATTGGGCAATGTTCCTTCTGTCTCTATTTTGTGGAACAATTTCAGGAGTATTGTTAGGTCTTCCTTGGGTATATTCAGCACTAAAATCTTCTGACTTTGGACATTTTTTATTAGAAAATTTTTTATTACTGCTCTTTTTCACTAGGGATATTAAGTCTGTTTAAATTATTTATCTGATCTTGAGTTAACTTTTGTAAGTGGTATATGGTGAGAAAATTACCCTTTTTTTTTTTTCATTTTCCAAATTGGTGGCATAAATGATTTTGAAAGCTTATCCTAAAGATTCCTGGCATTTCCTCAGTGTTTGTTGTTATGTCATTTCTAGTTTTGTTACTTCAGAGCTTCTTCTGCTACCATTAAATTGGATAAGTGTTTGCCAATCTTATTGACTTTTTTCAAAGAATATATTCTGTATTCCTGATTCTTTGCATTGTTTGGTTGTTGTTTCTGTTTTATTGATGCCAGCCAGATCCTGATTATCTCTTGCCATCTAATACTATTGGTCATGATTACTTCTTTGTGTTCTAGAGCTTTCTGGTATGCTGTTAAGTTACTGGTATCAGACCTTACCAATTCCTTTATGTAGGTCCTTAATGCTATGAACTCTTACTTAGAACCTTCTCTTGAAACTGTCTGTGTTGTATCCCATATGTCTTGAGATGTTGTGTATTCATATTCATTTAATTCTAGAAAAATCTTTAAATTTTTTTTCTGTATTTCCATCTTGACCTGCTTTTCACTCAGTTGTAAGTTGTTCAGTCTCCATGTGTACTTTAGATTCCTATTGTTTCTGTTTTTATTGATATCCAGATTTAATCTGTGTGTGTAAGATAGGATATAGGGTATTATTTAAATTTTCTTGAATATCTTGAGGCTACTTTATGAACATGTGGTAAATCTTGGAGAAAGTTCCATAAGATGCTGAGAAGAAAATACATTCTTTTGTGTTTCGGTAAAATTATCTGAAAATGTTTGTTAGGTCAATTTGGTTTAAAATCCAGAATTTCTCTGCTTATGCTTTGTCTCAATGACCTGTCTATTGGTGAGAGTAGGGTATTAAAGTCTTTCACTACCAGTGTATGAGGATCAGCACTTGATTTAAGCTTTAAGGGTATTTGTTTTATGAACTTGGGTTTGTCATATATATATTAAAATTTGCATTGTCCTCTTGATGGATTATTCATTGAGTATGTAGTATACTGTCCTACCTCTTCTGATTCATGTTGATTTGAAGTATATTTTGTTAGGTATTAAAATGACTACACCACCTGGCTTCTTAGGTCCATTTGCTTGGAATAGCTTTTCAATCCTTATACCTGAGGTAATGTTTAACCTTGATGTTAAAGTGTGTTTCTTGGATGCAGCAAAAGGATGTATCCTGTTTTCCCATTTATTTTATTAGTCTATGTCTTAGTCAGGATTTCTATTCCTGCAGAAACATCATGACCAAGAAGCAAGTTGGAGAGGAAAGGGTTTATTCAGCTTACACTTCCACATTGCTGTTGATCACCAGAGGAAGTCAGGACTGGAACTCAAGCAAGTTAGGAAGCAGGAGCTGATGTAGAGACCATGAAGAAATGTTCCTTGCTGGCTTGCTTCCCCTAGCTTTCTCAGCCTGCTCTCTTCTAGAACCCAATTCCAGCCCAGGGATGGCACCACCCACAAGGGGCCTTACCCCCTTGATCACTAATTGAGAAAATGTCCCACAGCTGGGTCTCATGGAGGCACTTCCCCAACTGAAGCTCTCTTCTCTGTGATAACTCCAGCCTGTGTCAAGTTGGCACACAAAACCTAGCCAGTACAATTGACCCCTTGTCAACTTGACACACAAACACATCACTATTAAGCCTCAACCCTTTCTTATTCATCCCCAAGATCTAAAGTCCCACAGTCTTTACATATTAAAAGTTCAATCAATTTAAAATGTCCAATATCTTTTAAAATTCAAGGTCTCTTAACTGTGGGCTCCACTAAAATACTTTCTTCCTTCAAGAGGGAAAAATATCAGGGCACAGTCACAATCAAAAGTAAAAATCAAACTCCAACCATCCAATGTCTGGGATCCACTCACAATCTTCTGGATTCCTCCAAGGGTCACTTCTCCAGCTCTGCCTTTTGTTGCACATACCTTGTCTTCTAGGCTCCAAATGCCTGTATTCCATTGCTGCTGCTGTTCTTGGTGGTCATTCATGGTACTGGTGTCAGTAAAACACTGTCTTCCACTGTAACTAGGCTTCACCAATAGCCTTTCATAGGCTCTCTTCGTGGTGCCAAGCCTCAACTGCTTTGCATGACCCCTTCAGTCCTGGGCCATCAATTGCAACTGAGGCTACACCTTCACTGATGGCCTCCCATGGCCTCTCACTGTGCTGAGCCTCAGCTGCTCTTCATGACCCCTTCATGCCTTCAAAACCACCTGGGTGACTCTTACACATTACCAAGTCCTGCTGCAGCACAAAGTACAACCTTGGCTATCTCTAGAACACAGCCTCTTCGTGCTCTCAGAAAACACTTTCCAGAAGATGTCCCCTCAGTGATGCTGGTCTCTTCTTAATCACTGCTAATTTCTTAGCTCCAGCTAACCAGCATCAATAGTCACAGTAATGCAAAGTTTTCACTTCAGTAGTTCTGATATCTTGTTAATTACAGCTGATACTTCAGCCCCAGCTAACCAAAGCCACAGAATCTTCAAAATCAAAACAACATGGCCCTGATAAGAGTCTTTAATCTTCCCTCTGAAATTTCACAAGCCAGGCCTCCATTTCTGCACTGTTCTCAACATGATCTTCCAAGCTCCCACAGAGTTCTTAACAGCCAGTGGCTCTTCTAGCTGAAAGTTCCAAAGTCCTTCCACAGTCCTCCGCAAAACATGGTCAGGTTGTCCCAGGAATACCCCACTATGATGGTACCAATTTGTCTTAGTCAGGGTTTCTATTCCTACACAAACATCATGACCAAGGACCAAGTTGTGGAGGAAAGGGTTTATTCAGCTCACTTCCACATTGTTGTTGATCACCAGAGGAAGTCAGAACTGGAACTCAAGCAGGTCAGGAAGCAGGAGCTGATGCAGAGGCCATGGAGGGATGTTCCTTACTGGCTTGCTTCCTCTGGCTTGCTCAGCCCGCTCTCTTATAGAACCCAAGACTTCCAGCCCAGGGATGGCACCACCCACAATGGGTCCTACCCCCTTGATCACTAATTGAGAAAATGCCCCAGAGCTGGGTCTCATGGAGGCAGTTCCCCAACTGACGCTCCCTTCTCTGTGGTAACTCCAGCCTGGGTCAAGTTGGCACACAAAACCAGCCAGTACAGTCTGTATTTTTAATAGGGAAATTGAAACCATTGATGTTGAGAGATCTTAGTGAGCAGTGTTTGCTGACTCCTGTCATGTTATTGTTTTTGGTGGTGGTAGTGTGTATATGTGTGTGTGTGTGCATGTGTATGTATGTTTCCCATCTTTTGATTTGCCAGATTGGGATTACTTATTAATTGTTTTCTTAGGTATGGCTAATCTCTTTAGATTTGAGTTTTCCTTCAAGCACCTACCATAGGGAAGATTATTTAGATATTGTTTAAATTTAGTTTTATCATGAATGTCATAAATCTCCATCTATTGTGATTGAAAATTCGTGATATCATAGTCTGAGCTAGCCTGTGTGGTTTTTTTTTTTTTTTTTTTTTTTTTTTTTTTTTTTTTTTTTTTTTTTTTTTTTTTTTTCTGGAGTCAATAGAACAGCTGCCTAGGCTCTTTTGTCTTTCAGCGTCTCCACTGAGAAGTTAGGTGCTCTTCTAACAAGCCTGCCTTTGTGTCACTTGTTCATTCCCCCTTCAAACTTTTAAGGTTCTTTAATTGTTTTATATGTTTACAGTTTTGACTGAGGGAAATTTATTTTCTGATCTAGTCTATTTGATGTTTTGTATGCTTTCTGTACCTTGTCAGGCATCTCTTCCTTTAAGGTATGGAAATTTTCTTCTGTGATATTGTGGAAATATATATAATAGGAATAATGGAAGAAGAAACTTTGGGCTGTGTTTCTTCTTCCATTATTCCTATTATTTTTGGAATTGGTGTTTTCACAATGTTCCAGAATTTTTTGATATTTTATGTAGGAATTTTTAGATTTAATATTTTCTTAGACTGAAATATCCATTTATTCATCACTTGAGATTTCCCCTCCCTCTCTTATATTTTTTTTAAAGAGGCTTGCTACTAAAGTTTGCATTCTATTTCCTAAATTTTTCATTTTCAGATTTCTCTCCGTTTGAGTTTCTTTATTGATTCTTTTTTCCACTTTCAGGTCTTGAACTGCTTTCTTCTTTTTCTTCTACTGTTTAGTTTTGTTTTTTTTTTTATAGATTTCTTTAAGTGATTTATTCATTTCCTCTTTAAGGACCTCTATCATATTCACAATATTGAGATACTCAGAGCCTGCTGTGATAGGGTTGCTGGGCTCTAATAGAGACTTATTTTTCTGGCTGTAATTGATTGTGTATTCTGGTATTTAGGCATCTGGGTTTGGGAAGATTTTATTCTAGATGATGCTATCTTGTGTTGTCTCTGTTGGGTCTGTGGGGTTTATTTATTTATTTATTTATTTAGGTTTTGTTTGTTGTTTTTGTTTCTCCCCCAATTGGGTTATGTTGCCCTATTTAATTTTTAGGAGCATGTAGTGGCTCAGTATTGTCCAGTAGAAAGTTCAGAGCTCCCAGGGACTAAAACTCTAACCAAAGAGTACACATGGGGGACTCATGGCTCCAACAGCAAGAGTATAGCAGAGTATGGCCAAGCCTGTCATCGATGGGAGACGGCCTTGGCCTTATGGAGGTTCTATGCCCTAGTGTAGGGGAATGCCAGGACCAGTAAGCAGGAGGGGGTGGGATGGTGATCAGGAGGAGGGGGGGAGGGAACAGGGGATTGTTTTAGCTTTTGGTTTATTTTATTTTTTCTTATTTAATTTATTTTTATTTTTATTTTTTTGGGGGGGAGGGGAACCTGGGAAAGGAGATAATGTAAATAAGAAAACATCTAATAAAAATAAGAAAGTTCTTCTGGGATCCTTACATGTGTGGTCCCTTGAAGTTCAAGGTATATCATGTTTACTGAAGAGGGTGAGGTATTCCACAGGAGGGAGGAAAACAAGGTGTTTCACCAAGGTCAGCTAGATCTCCTGGGATGGGAGAGAAAATATACAAAGACTTCAACAGAGAAGCTGCTACAGATCTGGGGATTGAGTGGGGAATTGTATATGAAGGAGAAGAGAGAGAGTTAAGATCTGAAGCTGGCCTACCTGCTTTGCTGGCCTACAGACTCCACCCGAATTCCAAGTAAATCCCCTTTTCTCTACTGAAAACAACTGATAGCTTTTCTTCTAACATCCAGATTTATTTTACCCTTTAAGATTTTTTGAAGTAATAAAAATCACTGGTATGTCCTTTGTTGGTTTTGTCTGTTTTATATCACTTAATATCAATGAGATTCATTGATGCTCTTACAGGGGAAAGAGACAGTTACTTCACTCTCTTTACTGTATAGCACTTCACTGTGTATTAAAAATCTCTCTATTATCAATTTTATGTGATATCATATTGGAATTTCATGCAAAAGAAACCATGAGTAACATAAAACATTTTTGTTTAGGATTTTTACATTTCATCATGCTTTGCCTACATTTTTACTTAAAATATTGCTATAATATTAGTTGCTTTGAATATGAGTTTTTTGGTAGAATGTTATTTTTTTTGAAGGGCAGTATTTCAATTACCTCATTAAAGTTAAGTGTCTTTAGTGTAAAAAGAACACTTGACTTGTATACAACCTCTATATGCAATTGTATGCATAGTGTTGCTATGAATATATTTTATACAGAGAGTATATGCTGCGTAAAATATATTGAAATGCATGTTGTTTTTTTCAAAATTTCCTTTACATCCTGATTGCTGCCCCTCTTTCGAACATCCCCTCATATCCTTTCTCAACAAGAAATATTTGTAAAAGGAAAATGGCTGGTGAGTTAGCTCTCCTATAATAATTACCTCTACACTCACATTCAATGGGCAACAAAATAAGAACTAAATAAAAACAAAACAACACCCCCAATGCCTAATAATGGGATGAGTTGGGAAAATGATAATAGAATATGAGAGGTGATTGTGACAGAATGTATTTCATACATGCATGAAATTGTCAAATATTAAAAACTATCACATGTGTACATGTTCACATGTGCACATGTGTCATTCATACCTGTATATGAAAAGATATTCTTTCATTGTATGGAATATTTCCATAGCTTAGTCAAGGTGTAAGAACTTTAATGACACGTAAAAAGCTATACCTTTTCTCTTTACTCTCAGCTGGCGACAACCAGTGTTAAGCGTTTTACATGTGTGTGACTTTTACGGATTACCTGTGTAAATAAAAACATACACATTTGTCCTATTGTTACAGTTTATCTTGTTTAGTATAGTGTTTTCAAGTTTCAATCCATTGTCTTTGAAGTGTCAGGAGACCAAGCCTACCAAGGTCTGCGCTTCTTTGTACTCTTGATGTCATTCTCCTGTTGGTCTTGTTTGATCCACCTTCGCCTTTCTTTACATCTGTATAGTCTACTATCATTGTGGATCTCTGTCTCTTTATTTGTTAAAAAATTAGGTGTTTCAAAAAGATGCTTACTGTTCACATTTTTCTCTTTCTATCACATAGGAAGTACTACATTTTGTGGGTTGTAGGGCTTTGCTTAATTATACACAAGGGTTTTGAAAATAAAACCAATGTTAAGGCTGATAGATGAGCTGTTCCATCCACAATCAAACCTCATCCATCTCTCTCTACTTTCTTTCTTTTTATTTTTTTAACGTTTATTGCATTATGGTGAGAAAAGTTATATGATTTCAATTTATCTGAGTTTGTTAATATTTGAAAACATATTTTAAGTAAATAGAATTGCATCGCATTCTTGTTTCCCTTTTGTACCCCAACTCCTCCCTGAAACCTCCCCTTCAATACCTACAATATCCTTTTTTGCCATATTCCTTAAAATTTATAAAATATTATAACAATAAAAATGAGTATTATAAAAGTTGTTTGACATAAAACAACAGTCAATTTAACAGTCTTATATAGATGCTTGTCTATGGAAATACTGAAAATACATACGTTTTTCTCAATATAAATTTTAAATAACTCCAAACATATTAACTGTATATTTCAAAATAATATATCACTACTAGTATTTTCTTAAATGAACATAAATATATAAAGTCTTTTTGTTTGTTTGTTTGTTTTGTATTTAGTAGAGTTTAAAATCTTGGCTCTTACTGTGGTACAAGCCCAAAATAAGAACAATTTTTAGACATTGGATTTCATTGTAATAAGGCTGTAGTTCAATGACCCTCACATCACCAAAAGATTTTACCTCTATCATAGCTAAGCTGAAAGTTGACAGTTCTGCTGCACCAAGAAATGAATTGTAGGCTCAATTTTTGGATATAGACTTCATGCTATGGTCAAAGCTATTTGACTTGAGTGAGTGACTTCATTCTCAGTCCACAGAGAACAGGTTACATTCATTTAAGAAATGAGCCACCTCCTAAGTTAATTGTCTATGTTTCTTTTGGGTATATAAATACTTTTGAAATATATAAGCTATTCTGAAAACCATAGTATAGTGTTAAAACATGAAGTAAACAATACTACTAATAGAGAGGCTGAGATAGGAGAAGCAAGATTTCAAGACCCATATGTTGTACACAGCAAGACACTGTCACATGCCAACAAGATGAAAGTGTATATAGATTTTACAATATTGGACCTGTTTCTCTAATTATCAAATTAGAGACACCATTGGATGACAATCAACAAATTTCTAATTCCTCATATTTTTGGATTTCAATCAATTAGGATATGTAGGTAATATTAATTTTCATATTAATATATTTAGAAAAAGTAATTGTCACTTCCTGTTGTTTTTATTGTAAGAGGTGGAATTAGATTTGTGTGGATTTCTTGAAAGATTACTTTCTTGCTTCTTCTAGGGTGTAGTTTTGCTCCTTATATTGATGTTTTACATCTATTATCCTTTGTAGGACTGGGTATATGGAAAGATATTATGTAAATTTTGTTTTGGCATGGAATATCTTGGAATATCTTGTTTTTTCCATCGATGGTAATTGAGAATTTTGCTGGGAATAGTAGCCTGGGCTGGCATTTGTGTTCTTGTAGGGTCTGTATGACATCTGCCCAGGATCTTCTAGCTTTCATAGTCTCTGGTGAGAAGTCTGGTGTAATTCTGATAGGCCTGCCTTTATATGTTACTTGACCTTTTTCGCTTACAACTTTTAAAATTCTTTGTTTAGTGCATATAGTGTTTTTATTATTATGTGACGGGAGGAATTTCTTTTCTGGTCCAGTCTATTTGGAGTTCTCTAGGCTTCTTGTATGTTCATGGGCATC
>NW_022196912.1:82730946-82749924 GCF_008632895.1 Mastomys coucha | reverse complement strand
TTATGTCTTTCTTAAAGTCCTGTATCATCATCATGAGAAGTGATTTTAGATCTGAATCTTGCTTTTCAATATGATGGTGTGTCTAGGACTCACTATGGTGGGAGAATTGGGTTGTGATGATGCCAAGTAACCTTGGTTTGTGTTGTTTATTTTCTTATGCTTGCCCCTCACCATCTGGTTATCTCTAGTGCTACCTGCCCTTGATAAATTTGAGGGAAGCCTGTCCTTCCTGTGATCCTGGTTGTGTCAGAGTTCCTCAGAGTCAAGCTGTCTCTGTGATCCTGTGATTCTGGGATCCTGAGATTCTGGGCTTGTTAGAGCACCTGCGAGTGCAGCTTCCTCTGGGTGTTTTGGGACTGGCTGTGGAGTTTGTGCCCAAGGTCTGCTCAGGGCACCAGCCCAGACAGACCAGAAGGAACCTGAGCCACTGGTGGAGTTCCTGTATGCCTGGGTCCTGCTGGTCCCAGTTATTCTCAGTATTGGGACTGATGTTGGGTACTCCTCACCTCTGATCCTGGGCGTGTTGGAGTGCTGGGGAGTGGAGCTTCCTCTGGCTGTTGTGAGACTGGCTGCTGAGCTTGTGCCCAAGGTCTGCTCAGGACACTAGCCCATAGAGACTGCCTCTCTCTACTTTCATTGTTATCTTTTGAAATCTGGTATCTGCATCCATTAATTTACCAGAAGGTAGGACAATTTTAGATGAAATATCTTTAACGAGAGAAAGTTTCTTTATGGTTGGTTTCTAAGTGGTATTCATAAAGTCAACAAAAACATTTTTGAGAATTTTCTCTTATTCTAAATACTCTATTATTAAAAAACATATTCAATTACTAGCATCCTAGAATGAACAATTAATTTTGAAATGTTGAGAACTCATATATTTGACCTGATGTAATTATTTCTCTTAATTATGTTGGAATTGCTCATTTTGTTTAAAGTGAACTAGATCATCTCCTGAGAATTTTTTAAAAGAAACAATGGTCTTATATACTTTCTGAATTATTCAGCTTTGTGTTATTATAACAAATGGCTAATATGATACTCCTAATATTTTTTTTAAAAAATGTTTTTCTCTCTAAGGCATGTGTTCTTTTTTTTAACTAATAAAAGTTGTAGGAATAAAATACCAAAGTCTAATACATAGAATATTATACCATTGTGATAGTAAATTACAATGTAAACATTAAAATAATCACATAATTTTGAAAAATAAACCTATGTTAAGAACTAACTTAGTCTATAGCTAAAGGAAGTATACTTCTGAAACTAAACAGTGTGAAATAGACCAACAAATATGTGAACATATCTGTGGAATAGAATAAAAAACCACCAGTAGTCCCCAGTACATGCAGAGTTTACATATAATAAAAGATACCTTTATTCACTGGGATAAAAAGGATGTTTTAATAAATAATGTTGGAACAACTGTGTAAGTATAGAGATATGCACATATATTTTGGTCCTCACAAACTAATAATGTGAGGACATAAAAAATAGAATCCAGGAAAATATTAAAAACATTGGTGAATTGCTCTTCCACCTTGGTACAGGGGTACACCTTCTCTGACTTAAAAGTCCAGAGACAATGAAAATTATTAATTGAATTATATAAAGAACTCAAAGTAAAATCAATCATAAACCATTTAAGGTTCTAATTGACACCATAATAGATAATATTCACTGTTCAAACGTCAGATACCAGAAAGATTAACAGACTGCTTGTATAAAAACTCTTAAAAACTGAAAACCCACTTCTAATTCAATTGTTAGTTAAATATAGTTACCGTGAAGTCAGAGGTGGGTGAGTTAGCACAAGGTAAATTGAAATCACTTAAAGTAAGACATAGATAAACTGCATGAGTGATCATTGGAGTAGTTCCATATTATTAGTATAGCTGAAGGAGAAGAAAGTGCTACTAAGAAAAAGAAATCCATCAAAATGTCACTGATGTACTTCTTGTACTCTTTTCTCAGTGAAGTATTAAGAAATGGCTAAGATGTGAGTCCTAAGTCAAGCCCAATAACATATATTTGGAATACAGAACTTGAAAATTTGAGAAGGAAGAACATGAGTCTGAGACATACTTAGGTTACATATCTATCCCAAATCTTATCCAAAAAAACCCCAAAACAACAGCGACAACAACAAAAACCAGAAAACAAAAGTGAGTCTTGGAAATTAGAAAGACAGTAGAAACTGCTATTGTAATAAGAAACCTACTGATGAATTAATTGCTCAAGAAACCATAATTCATTGCTATGTTGTATTACTGAAAAAGCAACCATTTTTATTCCTTGATTGGATTAATGATTTAAAAATTTAATTAACTGAAATGAATTTGTTTAACATGTTTAACATCTAAATTATGGTTCCTACAATCAGGTATTAACTCCCTCATTTTCTTTTACATACACATTATTCTCTGTGAATAATTAAGTGAGTTTAAAATCATTAAGCAAATTATCATTTTTCTTCTGCTTTAGAGAATAATAAAAATGCAGCTTTTTATGGAAAAATGTCTATTTTTAGAAGAAAACAAATCTTAAAATAGAAATGACTTATCAAATAATATATTTAATTCTGAACCAGTAATTTTTGCAAAAGTATTCAGACTAGACTTTGAGTGAAGATTATAAACTCTCTGGTTATTATTCAACCTATGCTGTCCTCTACTTGGTGGCTCATGGTAAAACCCAGGGATAATAAATAGAGGGCCTGCCATGTTTGACACTCTCTTTAGGGTATCATGGAGAGTAGAGCCACAGTGACTGTTTCTAATCATTAGCTTGGAATGATTGATCAGCAGTGTTGCTGGAGTGCTAGTCATTTAAATACAAAAGCACTTTGAAGTTACTAATTTTGGAAAGAAATAATTGAGTAAACAGCCAAGTTAATCATTGTGGATACCTTGGTGTCAAGACAGGCAATCCGTAATTTTGAAAAACAATGGTATGAAGTCAAAAGAAATCTCATCAACCTAATGTGATTTGTTTCCCGAAATGTTATTTAACTTGAATCACTTTGACACAGATTGACTGCAGCAAATAAAAGAGAGTGAGCTGATGTATTCCAAATCTGAAGACACTAGCCATTTGCACTTGTCTATTCAGAAAGCAATTAAACACTTCAGCGCTGTCTTTTTGTCATCATCACATAATCAGACACAATCCTACACATGTAGGAAAACTGCTGATTTCTAAGACCGTGTTTACATTTTATATTGGAACTGGAAACTGAGATCTAAGAAAAATTGCACTTTCTTTTAATGTTTGAAGAAAAAGAGAAAAAGTTGGAAAATTAGAAAATAATGCTAGAGTCATCTTTAAAATTCTAAAAAGGTTGTGGATGAAACCAGTGCTTCTTGATGGATCAAGTTTTCAATGTTGAATTCAATTCAGTATGTTGCTCCATGTTTAAAATACATGCGTTTGTATGTGTATTTTAAATTTAGATAATATTTACAGTATTCTACAAATCTTCAATCTTCTCTGCTGAAGTTTTCCTCAACCAGCTTGCTTTTCTCGTCTGCCTTTCAATGTCTAGTTTAGTTAAAAAGGAATTAGTTAAATGTGCTGATATTGATTACTGTGAATAGAACTTGAAGAACTCAAGTTAAAGGTTCTGGATGTGTCATGTGATGCAGACTCACATGGTGTTTTTTTCTGAGACAAGACCAGTGGGAAGACAATTGATATTTGGAGAGAGTTTATATAGGACTCAATGGACAGAGAAGAGATACATGCATAGCTAGTTTTGCAAAGCTTTGTTGGTCTCAGGTCTTCACTGATCTCTCTTCATTGAGAGAGGCACCGCAGAGAACGTCTCCTTGTATCCTGGCTGATTCTGGTTGCTCCTGCTGAAGCATGTTGATTTGGTGGAAGCCTGTTTCTGCTGGATCTTGTCACTACTGATTCATGCTTGCATTCTGACACTACTGAACTGGGCTGCTGGTATTCTGACAATGGCAATTGGAACTACTCAAAGAATTTCTTCTAAACGGGCCACATCCCCTTTCTACCATCTTTTCTTCCCTAACTTTGAATGATGAGCTAGAAGGGGAACGGGGTCCCTTTAATAACCCTTATTAATAACCCTTATTAATAACCCTTATTTAATAATCCTTATTAAAAGTATGTTTTGGAAAATATAAGCCAACAAGAAATAATGAGCTTTTTACCCCAAATAAGTGAATGTAAGTGAATTGATTAGAAAAACAGCAAAATATGCCATATGGAACTCAAAACCAGAATAACATGTTAGTGGTTGTGGTTAAGAATAAATTTGATTATAGCATAGATCATTAATGTTTATGGGCTACTAGATCATAAATCTTGGAGAATAAAGCAAAGCCAATTTAAAATCTCATAGTCCATGCAATCTTACCATGCTAAATATTTAAAGCTAAATATTTTGTACATATAAATAACTTCACAAAGAGACAGTCCAGTTACACTAAAGCATTGCTAAAGACATAAACACTTTTACATGAATCTATATGTAATTATTCTGAATTGATGAAAAATAGCAAAGAAATCTTATGTGAACTATTTAAATTTTTCTAATTGTGATATGAAATTGTATAAAAATATGAATTTTCATTGTTTTGTTTTGTGACAGGGTTTTCTTAGGCATTCTTGGCTGAAATTTAGATTAGGATGACTTTTAATTTGCACTAACCTTCCTACCTTTGCCCATAGAATTCTAAGATTATAGTTGGTGTAACCTGTATAACTATTAAAAGTTCTTTTAAAAGTAACTTTGCAGTGATCAAGTCATTAGCTCAAGGGTCTAGAAACATCAGAATCCTGGTTGAGATACAATGTACGTAAACACAAGGTGAAGTCCCACATGGATGGAAACTTTGTTACTGATAAAGAGGGACTTGTTGACATATTTTAAAAACGGGAGGAAAGATGAATATAATATTGATGACATGAGTATGGGAGGAAAAATGAATATAATATTGATGACATGAGGATATTTATTTTATAAAAGTTCTTTTTAGGGCTGGAGAGATGGCTCAGCCATTAAGGGCTAGGCTCACAACCAAAATAAAAGTCCATTTTAAATATGTTTCATAACTTGAAAACGATCTCTTTATAGAGACAATAGTGGATAGTTCAGGTTGTTACAAATACAATAGCTTGAAGATATTTTTTTTCTAATATTCCACTAGGTAGTTCAGAAACATTTCACCTCTAGAAGAGAATGAAAATTAATATTTTGGTGGTCCTGTAAAGAACAGCTTATAGAGAACTTACCACACACAATATATCGTAGCCTGCAAATTTGTTGTTGCTGTTTGTCCCTTTTATTTATTTATTTATTTATTTATTTATTTATTTATTTATTTATTTCAGATTTTATCCAACTCCCCACTTCTGGTCAGCCCTCTGACTGTTCCACAACCTATACCTACTTTCCACACCACTGTCTCCAAGCGGATGTCC
This sequence comes from Mastomys coucha, assembly GCF_008632895.1. Classification (NCBI taxonomy): domain Eukaryota; kingdom Metazoa; phylum Chordata; class Mammalia; order Rodentia; family Muridae; genus Mastomys; species Mastomys coucha. The sequence goes on along the minus strand of NW_022196912.1, from coordinate 82,744,473 downwards.
CCACCCTGAACCCAACCATGGAGCCTCCAGTCCCTTGAGGGCTAGGTGCATCTTCTCTGAACCCAGACCTGGCATTACTCTGCTGTATATGTGCTGGGGGCCTCTTATCAGCTGGTGCATGCTGCCTGGTTGGTGATCCAGTGTTTGAGAGATCTCAAGGGTTCAGGTTAATTTAGACTACTGGTCCTCCTTCAGGATCACCCTCCTCCTCAGCTCCTTCCAGCTTTTCCCTCATTCAACCACAGGGGTCAGCAACTTCTGTCCATTGTTTGGGTACAAATATCTCCATCTGAGAAAATTCTTTACTTAAGACATGATAATATACAGTTATTTGAAGTGTATAAGAAATGTCTTATAAATGCTTCATGAAGTATTTGAGTTTTAATGTTTTGTTTTTAATTTTTATAAACATTGGTATAAGAAAAATCTTTGCAAATAAAAAAATTTACACATGACACACAGAGTTTAGAGACTCCAAAAATCTTCTGTACAGTGTGTAGTGCAGGAATGGAACTTCATGATGAATTTTACACTTTCACTTTCAAATGTATATTTATGTGCTTATATTCCATCCAAACAAAATTCCATGCATAATTGGAACTAGAGAAGCAATTATCATTATGTACTCTTTCATAGCTTGGGTCAGCTATCTACATTCAGTCCTTCTTTGTCCTCTAATATTTAGCCTTTTTTGTTCTTTTATTCACGTTATATTGTACAACATGGGACTTTGTTTACCACTATTATTTTAAATTAAATATTATTATATTAATAATTAATGAATTAATTAGTAATATTATATAATATAGTAGAACTAAGAATCATGTATATTTGAGTATATGTACATATATGTTAGCAAATAGCATATATACTCACTTGTTTGTATATATTTGTATGAATGTATGTATATATGTATGTTTTATTGGCAAGATTCTGTATATGTAATTTTTTTCTTTATGGGATTGAGTAACTCAATTATTTAAAAGATTTTAAAAATGTTTAATTTTGTTTTATGGCTATGAGTGCTTTGTCTGCTTGTATCTCTGTGAATTAGATGCATTGCATAATGCCCATGCAGGCTAGAAGAAGAGATAATGTCCCTAGTGACTAGAGTTAGACATGGTGGTGAGGTTTTTTTTTTTAAGATGTATTTATTTTATGTATATGAGTACACACTAGATAGTTGTGAGTCTATCTGACTGTTGGGAATTGACTTTTAGGACCTCTGCTCGCTATGGTCAACCCTGTTCATTCCAGTTGGTCCCACTCACTCTTGCCCAAAGATTGATTTTTTTATTATAAATAAGTACACTGTAGCTATCTTCAGACACAGCAGAGAAGGCATCAGATCTCATTATTGGTGGTTGTGAGCCACCATGTGGTTGCTGGGATTTGAACTCAGGACCTCCAGAAAAGCAGTCGGTGCTCTTACCCACTGAGCCATCTCAACAGACCCAGGTTGTGAGTTTTTAATTGTTCATTTCTTTCTAGAAATTTAAGCAGCATATTCAAGTGTTTATGTAAAAATGTTGGCATTGAATGTAGCATATACCATGAGAAATGATCACCTATAACACTACAGATGTCACCTTCTGGTTTTCAATATGTATAATATCAGATTATGATAAAATCTTTGTGATGGTTGGTAGGAAGGCATCATGACACATGGAAATTAAGACAGAGGTCATTGTCCTTAGAATGGGTTTTCCAGTCAGAAGTCTCATTAATATTAATGTTCCTGACACCTTTCATGATGCAGCCATATTAATCCTAGGAACTTGTCCATGATTACTGACATAAACTACTGAGCTGCTGTCAGAGAGTGGTGACTTCCATCATTCATTGAGGATTTAATGTAGTGAAGAAAATTAACCCCATCAAAATTGAGCTCGTGTATGATGTAAGGAATATATTTATTGCTTCTTGATATAACTTATTTTCTTCATTCATCAGTTGATCAACATCTATGTTGATGGCATTTTCTTAGTATTGTCACTAGAGTTGTAAGCAAGTACCACTGTGGTGTTATAAAGCCTTTAATTATATGGTATGGAATTGCTAAGTTATATAGTAGTTTGTTACATGACATGGTATTGCTAAGGCATATGAAAGTTCTATTCCTAGATTTTCAGAAATTTCCACGATCATTTCCTCAATGACTGTGCCAGTTTACACCCTCAACAATGGTGAAAAGAAAAGCTCCTCTTTCCACATATCTTCAGCAACATTTGGTAATATTGACTTCTAGATGACAACCATTGTGTCTGGAGTGAGATGGACTCTCAAAATAGGTTTCATTTGTGTTTCCCTGGAGTCTAATGGTGTTGAGCACCTGTAAATCTGTCTGCTATTCATTTTTCTTCTTTCTAGAATTCTTTGTTCCTGTGTATAATCGATTTCAAACTTATGTTATATCTGAGTTTCTCATGTTTTGCTGTTGTTTTGGCTTTTGAGTTCTTTGTGTATTCTAGATACCAGCCGTCTATTATAAGTACAGCTGATAAAAACTTTAATTCCATTTTTCAGGCTGCCTCCTCACTAAATGCTCTGTTTCCTTTTCTTTACAGCAGATTTTAGTTTCATAACATCCACTTATCAATTGTTCGTTTCCTGAGCATCCAGAATTCTATTTAGAAAGTCTCCCCTGCCCACCTGTGTCGGTGTTGCATAGTCAAGCTTTCCTTTCCCTGATAGCAGTTTCATAGTTTCTGCTTTCACAGAAGTTTTTGACCCATTCGAGATAATTTATTTTGTACAGAGTGAGAGGTAAATGTTGAATATCATTCTTCTATACAATAGTATTGTTTTTAATTTATATTTTAATTAAAAATAATTACATCATTTTATTTCTTTCATTTTCTCCTATACCTCCTGCAACAAACCTCCCTTTCATCCAAGTTAACAGCCTGTTTTTCTTTACTATTGTTACATATGCATGGCATGCATATTGTTATATATATCATATGCATGCCAGGCATATATGAATATACATATATATGTTTATACATATATATATACACACACACTATTAAACTACTACATGTGTGTAGTGTGTGTGTGTGTGTGTGTTTGTGTACTCATGCGTGTGTGCGTGTGTATATGTAACCAGCTGAGTCTGGTTTTGTTGTATGTATGTAAGAGGTGTCAAGGCTGACTACTATGCACTGGACACCAAGAAGGTGGCTTATCCCTGTGACAGAGTTATTTTCCTCCTAGCCATCATTACATGTCTATAGTTCTGCCCAGAGTTTGCACCCTAAAGAATTTCCTCCTTCCATGTTAATGTGTCAAATGATATTACCATTGTTCTAGTCTTGTTTGTGCACCCATTTCTAGTAGAGATTGTTTCACAGCAGACTTTAAGGTTTTTTTTCTTTTAGAATCTTTTCTGACCAATTTGTATAAGATCTAGACACAGAAGCTGTGCTATAGATTTATCTGGTAGGGTTGGGTTCCACATGATCTTTTGATCTTTTCATAGGGTCATGTTAATTTTTGGTTATTGTCTCTTTTTAATGGAAGTCAAAACTTCTTTGGTGAGGGCATGATACCTATACTTCTGTGGCTATAAGGATAAGATTTAGAATATAGTATGAGATTATGCTGGTCTAGAAGAGTGGTGAGTAGGATCTTTTCCTGGGTCCATGATCTAACTAATCCCAGGAAGCTGGAGAGGTTACTAGACATGATCTTCTTCCTGCGAGTGGTCTTAAGACTAAGTAGATAGCTGTTGGTTGTCTCTGACATGTGAGTACCATGGATTACAACTCTATGTATTCTTTCCATTGAAGTTACCTATGTGGCTTATAGATGTTCCATAGGGCTAAGGGTGTTTAATTGCTTCCCTCTTGCTAGTCTGCAGAGTATTTTTTCTGTAATCATCAAAGCTGGACCACAGGAAAAGAGGCTTTCAGGTCTTCTGAGTCTCATATCCTAAGTGTATGGCATCTTCTGCAAGACCATCAAGAGCCACACTGATAATCTATATTGTTTTGGGTATCATTGAGACTACCCTGAGCAATCTTTTAAAAGAACAGATGTCATTCCTGGTACTGATACTTTTACTAGTCTATGATACTTGTGGGAGCATTGACAACCTACGTGGCTTAACTTCTCCTTATATATAATGTGCACACATACACTTCAAAATATTGTATGTAGTTTTATGTAAATATGAAACAATGTGATTCACTGAAATTTTATAAAACAACTAGGGTCTTATGTGTTCCTCATTCTCTTTTTCCTTTGTACTGACCTCTCTCGTTCCTTCTCAGTTCATGCTCTCTCCTTGTTGTTTTGTTTAACATTTTTTTTAATCCTGTACCTTCCTAATTACTTGTCTAATATCTCCACTTCTATGGTTTCTTTATATGTTCCTGGTTTATTGCATTCAGGAAAACTTAGTGTCTTCCAATTTTCTCCAGATTGATTTCCAGAGTAGTTGTACCAGTTTGCAATCCCACCAGCCATGGAGGAGTGTTCCTCTTTCTCCACATCTTCTCCAGCATGTGCTGTCACCTGAAGTTTTGATCTTAGCCATTCTGATTGGTGTAAGGTAGAATCTCAGGGTTGTTTTGATTTTCATTTCTCTGATCACTAAGGACGATGAACATTTCTTTAGGCGTTTCTCAGCCATTCGAGATTCCTTAGTTGTGAATTTTCAGTTTAGTCCTATACCCTATTTTTTGATTGGGTTGTTTGTTTTTTTGGTGGTTAGCTTCTTGAGTTCTTTATATATTTTGGATATTAGCCCTCTATCGGATGTAGGATTAGTGAAGATGTTTTTCCCAGTCTGTAGGCTGCTGATTTGTCTTATTGACTGTGTTCTTTGCTTTACTTTAGTCTTTAGGAAAATGTAATTGTAAAAAAAAAACCAAAAAACAAACAAACAAAAAAACCACTTTGACATTCACCTCACCCCAATCAGAACGGGTAAGATTAACAAAACAACTGGCAAGTGCTAGTAAGGTTGGATCAAAGAGAGATCCTCATTCATTGTTAATGAAGCTAGATTTGAATCTTGAAAATCTAAAAATGAATCTGACACATGAGCAAGCAATATCATTCCATATCATAAGCCCAAATACTCAACATATTTTCTCAAATGGAACTGTCAATATAACACAGACTGCTCAATTCAATTCTAGTAGCTTTTACTTCACCTAGATAAAAATATTTTTCAGTTATGATCTCATTAGTATGAGAGAAGGATCATGTTTTCTAGAAACAAAGGGTGAAGAGTAGGGTTCAGAGATTCTAAAGCGTGGTTACTTCTGTCAGTGTGGTTCCTATGGTATTGGTTTTCTCTATTCAAAACTGTATGCATGATAAGGCTTTCTAGTGATTTGTGTGTGTATGTGTATGTGTGTTTTCCTTAAGTCCATATGATGGAACTATAATCAACCAAACCTCTCTCTCTTTCTCTCTCTCTCTCTCTCTCTCTCTCTCTCTCTCTCTCTGTGCATATGTTTGTATTTTTAGTGGTGCTAGGAAGAGCTTCATTTATGCAATGTTAGGCAAGCAGTGCTGCCACTAAGCTGCTTGATCTTTCCAGAAATCTTGACTGAAACAAGACATATTCAAACCAAATTTCTGGCAGTATATTAGTATATTTTTAATTATTTAAGTAAAAAAAAATTAATCTCAATAAAATGCACTAACATAGTACCCATATGATCAAATTACAGTTTTTTTAGATTATTGATCTTATGTTAAATATTGAAAAGCAACATACAATCTCTTTGTTATTCTACAGCCTCATCACTGGCTTTTCAGGGAAACAGCAAGTTTTATTTATTTAATCTTGACTATAACAACTATAAGATACATTCTCAATCATATGTGCTCTTTAAGACTGGCCTTGAAGAACAATATTTTAGATGGAAAAACAGATATGTATTTCTTACACTCTCCATGTTAAAGAAGTTAGATTGGCAACCTTTCACTTTTTTTATGATTTCTGAAAAATAGATTATAACACATACACACACACACACACACACACACACACACACACACACACACACATATATATAAAATAAAAATTTTGTTACTGTATATGCACTCCTTTATACTCTTCAAATACGGGAAAAATAGAATATGCTTGCTTGGCTCCTTTGTATGATAGTTGCTTAGCCTTTCTATACCTGCTGAGTTGAGACTATAGAAAATGGACCACTCACAAAGAAAGATATGAAACTCTGCATTTTGTCATAACAAAGGTAATCTGGACTTACTTAATTTGATAATTGTTATTTGCTTGTTATGCATACAGTGGAAGACTATCAAGAATGGTCCATCAGCTTTGCAGTTACCTGATGGAGAAAGTCATATGTATGCTAGTAACAAACACTCTGTTATTTGTCAATGGAATAGTGAGTGAAATAACAACTTTAAGGCAAAATACTGGGGGCTATGATTATCGCCTCCCACACTCTGGCTTCTCCTCTGCTAGCAGGGACTATAATCACAGATAGGAAAAGCAGAACTCTCAAAGTAGTAGTCGATGTTATAAAGAGTGACATAATTGGCCAGCTGTACCTTCTGTGATAGACAAAAATGATATTTTTTTTCTGTTTTTTTTTTTTTTATGTTTTCTAAGAATATGCTGCCTGAGGCATGGCTGTGGTTGTATTAGTATATGTGTCAAATCTAAAATTGTACATGTAGTCTGCTGTCTTGGGAGGAGACACTGTAGCCAGCCATCCTGGAAGAGACATGACTTGGGTTTGCACAATCATTTTTCCTTTGAGCTTCTTGCCTTTTCAAAAGCATTGGACTAATATCCCATGTCACGTATGGAAAAATATTTGGAATAAGATAGTGAAAGCGAGGCATTTTTTTTCCTTTTCTACCCTAGGAAGTCTTTTATAGTGTCATAAACTCATGAGAGGACTGAAGGAAACATATGCATATCGATATTTATAAATTGTATGGGGGAAAGAAGTAACGAAGAATAAAAAGCATTTAAGTATAAGTTAGAAATACAGTCTACATATATGTGCAAAAATATACAGAGAATTTAACAGAAATTTATGCATAGAAATTGAAGTTATTTGTGATAAATAGGTTCAACAGAAACTGACTTTTGAACTGTCCAATCTGTAAGCTGCTCAAGCTGTGAACTATAGGAAATGACAGAATAATGGTCAGCTTGTCTTAGATTTGTGCTGCTCAATGCTGGTTTATTTAAAGCCTGCATTTTAAGTCTGGTGTGCATACATGGAGAGATACAGACAGTATTTAATTCTTTTAATTTATATTGTGATTTCCTATTTGATTTCAGAATGAGTACAGAAGGCTCACCATGGTCTGCTTCCATCTATACTGCCCCTTGGTTCTCTTCTGTAGTCATGTTTGCCTCCGTTTCTTCTAAAGGATGATGGCTAGTCTCTAATCTACTGAAAGTTCTGATTCTGATATAGATATCTCTGGTTTGTCATATCTCAACTTCCTGGTGGTTCTTAGTGCTACCCTGCAAGATAGGCTTCAACATTTTAGTCCAACACAAAGCTGTATGTATTATAAATGCATACTCATGTGGAAATTTCACAAAACATTGTTACTATTAAAGGAAAGCAATATTTATTTAATTCAAGGTATGAAATAAAAAGTATAATAGATTAAGTCTTTTCTTATAGAAAACTAGAACATTATACACTTACCATATTTCACTGAAAAAATGTAATCATCTCTGCCAATGCATTTTTAAACATTTGCTTGATTTATTTTGACATCATACTGTGGGCTCTAAGCTTAGTTAAATGGTAAGAAAGATAAGCTAATAAAAATGTCTTTATATCCTATATCTCATTCATTCTACTCAATTGCAACAGATTCTACTTTTTCTCCTCAACTTTGTCTGCCTGTGGTGCATACTTCATTCTTTGCATGTAGTCTTATCTCTGTGATGATTTCAGTGAGCTACAATTGATTATATCATTTCCTTTGTGTCAGAACTTGGACAGGGAAAAAGGGACAGGGAGCAGAAATGGAGTCCACAAAGTTGATTGGATGTCAGACTCCAGAGACTAGCATCCGAGTACAGATCTTACTTTTATTATTAGAACAATAACTTATCTATAACCACTCAGCCAATAAGGGCCTAATGGGGCATTAAACATGCTGTCTTGCTGAGGCTAATTTGCTTGCTCTTAACTCTGCAGGGCAGGGAGGTCCATCACCCAGGGGGATTTTCTGTGAAGACAGAGGAAGTGGCCATCACCCTGGGCCTTGGTCCTTTGTTCGGTCTCACTGGTTTTCTGCAAGCTATGTTGGCCATGTAGGTCTGGATCAAGATTTCTCAAACAGTCTCAGGAGACCATGGAGCTTTGCTCTCCACCACACTCTTTCCTCTACAAGATCCGCTCCCATATCCCCCACACCTTAGTAATATCAATCATCTCTATCATGCCAAAGACAAGCTCCCTATTGTGTCACAAACATTTCTTCAAGGTTTTATCTCTCTCCCTTATGCATTCTAACTAAAATCACAACCATAATTTTCTCCCTTGTCTCAATAAATTTTCTCATGCTACTTATTCTGAAATTTCAGTTCTTACCTTTCTTGGATTTGTGTCCCTAGATCCCACTCACAATTCAAGACACTGCTCTGTTATCGCCTTCTGAATAACCCTGTAAGAATTTTCCTAATTGCCTGTGTATTCCTGCACAATACACAGTGCAGTCCAGTTTATTTTCTTTCACTGATAAATGTAATTTGAAACTCTGGAGAAAATGGGCCCTTGTCGCATATTTCACATCTCCAGCATAGAACTTCAAATGTGACAGATGTTCATCCACTTGAAACACGATCTTTTTATTGAATTAGTAAATACAGTATAAATATGATATGACTATAAATTCCAAACACTTTACCTTACCCTTTAAGGTCAGCAATGATTGTCTCTTGCTCACTGTAGTCTATTGTTCTAGCACAGGTATATCACATGGGGAGAGTTTAAGGAACACATGAATGAACAGACCGACCTAGCATGAAATGATAGAGATATGAATATATGGAACACATGCCATTTTTAATGTAGAAATTCTGTCCACTGTGGTAAAAAGATCTCTAAGAATATAATCTGTAGAGTTGGGCCATATTTCTAAAATATATTTGTTCTGTCTCAGAAGTATAGAGATTCTCCAAAATTTATAGTTTCTTTTCATTTATATGGTCTATTACAAATGTAATCAATTTACTCAAAGTATTATTGGTACTAGTTCTGTTGTTATTGTTTCCCTTTGTTCTTCTATTGTATTGCTAGTTGAAAGGTAAAATTGAAAAAAAAAGAAAAGAAAAACGTGTGAATATTGGCTTTCTTCTTACAGATATAAAAGCATAAGGCTCCAGCAAGAATAATACACAAACAATGCCCAAAATAAAGGAAAAGAATCTTAAAATTACATTACTGGGTTTTTCAATATAAACAAATTGCATATAGGAATTAGTGTTTTACAGTATATTTACCAATGGAATAGTTCTAATGTCTGTTAAATTCATATTTTATTAGACATTAAGTAGGAAATAATCAGTGAACATAAATAATATCAAGAATACAAATTACTATGCTCATAAGAATATGAATTGCCAAGCCACTCAAATATCTCAAGGGAATCCAAGAATTTTGAAGGAATATGTTTGTTGCCTCAAGCCCCAAATTTATGCCATTAATTTTCTAATTAAATATGCTTCTCTCACTGCATTTTGTGCTGTTACAATCTCATTTAGCACATAAGAAATTCAAACTGTTTTATGTGTTGAATATTTCCATTCATTGATATGCATCATACAACATGTTCCTTTTCTTTCCAACACAATCAGATATGAACATGTTCATTTGCATTCTGTACAGTTTGGGTAGCAATCTGGCTCCTCTGTCAACATTCCATGATGATAAACTCACATGACTTTCTCCAGAAAGCCAGAGATATTTATAAGCTCAACTGGCAAACATGGCCAATGTGACTTTGCCAGTGTTGCAGCAATTGTTTGTAGCATTTATAAAATGAGTCATTTCTCTTATGCACCCCAGTCTCACAGAGACTGATTGCTCATTGTGCTCACACAGTGAGTATAATCAACAGCCTGCACAGAAAGCAAGGTTAACTCAGCTTTTGTTGCAATCAGTCTGGTGGAGTATAATATCTTGAGATATCTCTACCTGCACTGACGTCATGGCTTTTGTGTGACCCTCCGTCTAAAATTACTACCTTACTGGGTTTTTTGTTTGTTTGTTTGTCTTGTTTTTTTGTTTTGTTTTTAAAAAAGTAAGATGATAAGATGAAAAAATGTTTTGGGGGCCTCTTTTCTCTAACTTATATGAGTTCTCTAGTCTTAGAAGATAACTAAATGGTCAAAAAAATAGAGAAGAACGTCAAGTTATAATTTATGACTTCTGCATCTGACCTGCAATTTTACAAACCAGAAAGCCTAGTGTATATAGAAGGAGATTTTTGGGCCCAAGGAAAGGCAGATGAATGTGACCAGCAAGATGTATCAGCAGTTAAAATCACATGCTGTTCTTGAAGAGAACCTGGGTTCACTCCCCACCATCCACAGAATTGCTTTCAAGAATCTGTAACTGCAGTTCTATTGGATATCATATTTTCTTCTGGGCAGCATATAAGTCACACAACTATGTGCATGCAGGCAGAGCACTCATACACAGAAAACTAATACACATAAATTTTAAGAACCCAACTCTCATATATCTTTTTTTTTCTATATATGGATATTGAATTGTATACATATTGTATTTTAAACATAAAGCCAGAACTTTACATCTATCATGTCTTCTTCCATTCCCAAGTGCTCCTATACTCCTTGTTTCTTGTCTATAACCTTCCAACAAATACTTTAATTGGAAGATGGTTGTATTTTTTCAAATACACAAAAGTGAAACTCTGGGGTAACCTGTTTTCTGTGCCTGGCTTCTTGCACTTAATCGAATAATCTCCAATTTCATTCATGCAACTGTAGCTGGTATGACTTCTTACTTTGAAATGCTAAATACTTATCTGTGGTACATATGCACCACATGTTCTTATTATCCGTTGATAGGCACTTCAATCTTCTCTGTTCCTCGCCTTTGTTAGCAGTTTCACAAGGAACAAAGCAGTTCATTGACTCCTCTACATACTAATTTCATTTTCTTTATTTTTATCCACAGTAGGGGGATTGCTGGCTCACATCACAGTTCTTTTATTTGGCTATTTTCAATGATTTTTTTGAAGAACAAATTTTTCTTAATCTTTCATGTGTGTTGACATCAGACAAGTCTATGGATCCTTGATAGTAGAAAATATAACATTTGAAACAGAATAACATATAAGGGAAGAGTTTTTATATATATAAAAGAAAAGCACATTTTTAGTTTATAATGTGTCAAGATTAATATATCCTGTTTTGTGATGAAATAAATACAATGCTTGACATAGCAGAAAATTAAATAAAAGAACAAGGGGTATGCTTGGCAAGCATATTCAGAAAAGCTTGAAAGGTAAATTTTATAGGGAAAAGATAGTTGTATTTTAAAACAAATATGATATTACCTTCAGAAATAAAGGAACTACTCAAAGGAAGGGATTACACTCATAAAATGTCAAATGTTTTTTTCAAAATAAAAAGAAATGCCTCTAACAACACACAATGTGGGAGATTTTTATAAACAGAACCATGCTTATTTGATTTCAAAAACAAATAGTCCAACCATCCTTTATATAAGCAAGAAATCTCAAAAGCAAAATAAATATCAACAAAAAGATTTCCAAACAAATATGAAGCTTAATAAAGAATGTTTTATAGCATAGATTGTCCAGGAAATGGAGTAGATGCTGGTATTTAAGGAGTTTTGAGCTGGGTTTGGTAGTGCATACCTATAACTCCTTGGGAAACTGAGATTAACACCACCAGTCTGAGTCAGTCTGGGCCTAAGGGTATGACTTCTCTCAGAAAAATGAGTTTATTAGGTAGAAAGTAGATCACATATAAGACAAATAAGAAAAATATATTTCTAGATACCTTAGTATTCATAAAACTAATCAAATTTATTTATTTTGAGGTTTATTATAATTTACATTGTGAATCTGTGTGTGTATATGTATTCACATGTGAGTTCACAGAGTCCAGAAGAGGGTGGATTCCTACAGTTGGGGATACAGACAGCTGTGAGCCTCGATAAGCATCCCATAAAGAGGACTCAGGTTCTCTGCAACTATCGCATATGCTTTTAAGCACTGAGTCATCTCTCAAGCTTCATAAGTCTTTTCTGAAAAGTTTAAAAATATTCTAAGGAAAAGCAAATTTGGAAACTAGCCTTTATATAAAACAATAAAGAATACTCTAAGAAAGAGGTAATCATTACATTCTCATTTGCAATAGCCTCAAAGACAATAACATATCAATGAATAAACATAACCAATGAAGTAATTAACATATGCCCTGAAAGCCTCAAATCTCCCAAGAAAGAGAGTCATGAAAAAAATTGAAAATCTCCTATATTCACATATCTTTATGAGTAATATTGTGAAAATGAACATCCTACAAAAAGCAATTTACAGGTTCAGTGAAATACCTGCCAAAATGCCTATAACATTCTTTATAGGAAAAAGAAAAATCTAATCCTAAAATCTATATGAAACTATAAATGAGTCTGGATAGCCAATGCATTCCTGAGCAAAAAGAATGCTGCTGGAAAGATTAGTATTCCAGATTTCCAGATATGTCATACAAACTATAAGAATACCATGGGATTGGTGTTGTCTCCAACAGAGATGTGTAGACAAATGGAATAAATGGAAGACCCAAATGTGCATATAAGTACATGCTAGCTACATCTATCTGATAGAAAAGAAGACAAAAAAACACACACTGGTGAAATGGTAGTATCTTCAGCAAATGATGCTGAGAAAGCCATGTCTTCATATGTAGACAAATGAAATAAGACCACTATAGAACCCTAAACAAAAATTAACTCCAAGTCAACCAAGGCTCCACTTTGAGAATTGAAATGCTAAAAATGATACAAGAAACATTGTCAGTACCCCACAGGATGTTGCTGTAGGTAAGGACTTTCAAAGTAGGACTCAATTTATCTGTGAATTAAGGCCACAATTAACAAGTAGGACCTCATAAAACTGGCAAGCTTCTGAATAGTCAAGAACGCAACCAAGCAAGTGGAGAATAAATCCACAGACTGGAAGAAAATCTATGCCAGCTAAACAACTGACAGTGTATTCATATCCAGAACATGTTGTGTTGTGTTGTTTGTGAGAAGTCTCACTTTGTAACCCTGGGCTGGCTAGAACTCACAAGTAGCCTCCAGCTTCTGCCTCGATCTGATGAGATTATAGGTGTGCACCGCCACACCCAGCCCATATACAGAATAGGTAAAGAATGATAAAAACCAAAAGTGAAGAAGAAAAAAAGGCACAATTTTCTTCTTCTTTTTTTTTTAACCTTTCAAATTTGTAATGAGGAAGTCTGAAATACCAATATGATTGTGACTTCTTTATGAAAAGATT
>NW_022196912.1:82695246-82729286 GCF_008632895.1 Mastomys coucha | reverse complement strand
AGAGAGAGAGAGAGAGAGAGAGAGAGAGAGAGAGAGAGAGGAGAGGAAAGGAGATTCCATGGACCTCTTTTTAACAAACGAGAACCTACATTCTCTCCAGAGCAAGAGAAGTAGACTTTCCTAAGAAAGAGACCCAAAATGGTCATTCAGTGCTAAGAAGTCAGGCCTAAAATTGCATATGTAGAAGTAACATTATACAAACAAACTGGTTATAGCTAATATGCTTAGAGGTGTGTTTGTGTGTGTGTGTGTGTGTGTGTGTGTGTGTGTGTGTGTATACATGCATGTGTCAGGAAAAAAAGAGGACATGAATCTGATAAAGATCAAGCCGGAGTATATGGAAGAGCTTGGAGGGGTCAAAAGGATTGGTAAAAACGGTGTGATTTTATTTGAAAAATAAAGTAAATATTTAACAAAAGAGCTTATTCCTTGTTTCTTAAAGCAATGTCTGAACTCAAGCTAGTTCACATTCAATAGAATGTGAACGCACTGGAAAAACTTATTTCTTTAGTAAAAATCACTTTTTATTTCAAAATAAAAAGTTTTGAATGCTATAGGGATAGAAATTATCCTGTATTTTAGTTGTGGATAAGAATATTGACACTTAAATTCCTATGAATCAATTAAAAGAATATTTTTCTTTCCAACTGTCTTCTCTGAATCATATTCATTTTACTCTACAGTTTTACCTCAGCAGTTAGTCAGAAAATCACCTTAGCAAGGAAGTCGGACAGGAAATACCCTAGCAAGGAAGTCGGACAGGAAATACCCTAGCAAGGAAGTCGGACAGGAAATACCCTAGCAAGGAAGTCGGACAGGAAATATCCTGGCCCATGGATTATGGCCTCTAAGAGAGGCCATGATTCCTTAATCTCTGTATCTTGGTGATTTCTCTTATTCTCTATCCTGTTAATGTTTTCTAATCTATTGTCTGAAGAAAAAATATCCAAAATCAATAGACTTGTTAATTGGCATTCTCAGTGTTCACTTATCAAAATAAAGGAGAATATTTTGGTAAATATGGATTTCGAGCATGATTTTTGTTATGATGCATTCATCTTATCTTGATTTTTGATTATTTTATTGTGCTGCATGAGAACCTTACAAGAGAATCTACCTAAGGAAGCCTGCATTAATTTAAAATTCCTGGTTTGGCCTGTAGTCCATTAGGGAAGACAGTGATACTAAAGATAAGCCTGTCATCCTTTTAATACTTTTAATTATTTTATCCTATTTTAATATCATTGTACATACTTCAAAAAATCACCTAAATTTTATAACTAAAATGTTGATGATACACGAAAGTCATAATCAATAGATATTTTATCAGGAAGGTACCCTGAGTAACTTCATTTGCCTTAGAAATATTTTTTTCCTTTTCATGTCTTGGCTATGCTGTGTTTTATGGAGGATATTCTTTTTAAAGAAATTATACGTTAATATTTGAGTTCTAGATAAAAGATACAAAGTCTCCAATACATGAGGACTGACATTTTTAATTAACTCTAAAGACAGAGAGATATGGTTACGCTTTTAGATAAAAATTGTTTCATTTTCTTTGTGAAAACTAATTTGGGTTTTTGAAAGAAAATCATTGAGATTAGGAAGCTAGGGTTCTAGGATTGAAGTGCTATATAAGTTATGATCTGCTACAGTTATACAAGGAAATATAATTTTTAGTATACCTACATATGGAAAAATAATTTTTCTCAATAAGAAACATATATACTTTTTTTTGCAGTAGGAGAGAATAAAGATGGCTCTTATGAAAAGTTGAAGTCTCAGGAGTTGCTAACATGGTAGAAAAATCAGAAGGCCACCAAATCAATGACTGTTACTATTAGTTTTATATGTCAACCTATCTGGGCCATAGAAATCCCCAGAAATTAAATATTTGTAATTCATTATTGCGATTGATACCCTGCAGATTTTTTTCTGGTGGAGATTAATATTTGAATTGTGAGACTGAGTAAAATATATTCCTCTATTTAATATGTGAAGGTTTCTTAGACTCATTTGATGTTCTAAATAGAAGAAGTGGTGAACAAGAGGAATTTTCTTGTTTCCTAGTTGCTTTAGGAGAAAATTTTGGTCTTCTGCTTTCAGATTCAGATTTGATCTTATACCATTGACTCTTGTAGTTCTCAAGATTTTGGCGCAGCACAGATTTTGGGACTTCTCAGGTTTCATATTTATATAAGAATTGCACATACTTCATGCTTTCTAGTACACACACACACACTGTTAGTTGTGTTTCTCTGAAGAACATAGAATATTATAGGTCTGTACCTTGGGACAGAACATGAGGAAGAGGCATTATTTTATACTTACCAAAATGTGTCACTACCTGCATGTTCATGCTAGAGAATCTTGAATTTTAGAGCCTGTCCTTTTGCATCTATAGAAGGCATTCTCATAACCAATGTCGAGAAGAACTTTGCAAATGTGTGATTGAAGAGACCTGAGTAAGAACTTAAGTGCACTTGTTAATTAAATAAAACATGAAAGCTTCTTAGCAGTTAGAAGCTACTCATTAGAGGACCCAGGCCTTGTAAAGTATGATTTTGCTTATTAGTTCCATATACTGTAAATATGACTTAAGTATGCTGTGTGCACTCAGATTAGCCATACACATTCCTAGCCTGCCTGTATGAACACTGAGGAATATTCACTATGCTTCAGAACCTTCCTTCAGCTGGGCGGTGGTGGCACACGCCTTTAATCCCAGCACTTGGGAGGCAGAGGCAGAGGCAGGTGGATTTCTGAGTTCGATGCCAGCCTGGTCTACAGAATGAGTTCCAGGACAGTGAGGGCTACACAGAGAAACCCTGTCTCAAAAAACAAACAAACAAACAAACAGAACCTTCCTTCAGCCTCTCTATCAACATGTGATTCATCTACAGCACTCAATTGTTCTACCTGTTGCGAAAAATGACCAGTTTCAATGTTAGGTAGAATTCTAAATTTTATCAAGTAGCCAAAATGAAATCTAAAGCTGTGTTTGCTTAAAAACTTTTTTAAAAGTAAAATTAAAACAAGCAAAACACAAAATAAAATAAAATAAATCCTTCCTATCCTAATTTTGAGAATTTCAAGGGAAAGGTAGCTATTTCAATATTTTATTTTTAATTAGGATGCTTTGTCTCACATAAATGTAGCATGTTAATCTATAATGCTTTCTCATTAGCAATAAAGCAATTAAAAATAACCACAACTGAGTAACTGTACCGCTGTTTTAGATGCCTAATTATAGAACCTCTTTAGGGTGATAGAAATGTCAGCTCATTAGAGCACAGTTTTATTATTTGGAGCAACAGACTATAGCCAACATAAAAGGTGACATCTTAAGCTAGCCATGATGGAACACAAGATAAAAAAATTATTTGGAGGTATGTTGATAACTAATTCTGGGTGAAGTTTATAGCTTAAGGGAAAAAGAGAAGAATAGGAAAGGAATACAAATCAATGTTATGTCACAATATTTCATAGGATGGTTTCACATTCATAATTTAAGAAAAATTAACATATGCCTTTATTTCACAAATATTATGTGTGTTTTCCCATAATCTAAATAATTCAAGTAATATGAGGCTTTTCTTGTGTTGGGTGGCATTTTAATTAGGTTGCTGTATAATTTCACATCTATTCTCTCAAGAGCTTCAGTTTTGGACCTTACTTGAAAGGAATAGAATCCAGACATATATTCTAGCAATAAAAATATTGTTTTTCATCATGTGAGCTATTGTATTAAGGTCCATCAGTAAACTTGAAAGCCTGAAAGGTAAAAGCTCATGGTAGTCGTTTCAACTGACTATAGAGGCCAGTCAGACATCCTTTAATTTCTGGTAGTTGCCTTGATTTTATTTCTGCCACTTTAATAAAATGTCCTGACAAAAGCAATTTAAGGAAAGAAAGCTGTTGTTTTTTTCTTGCTTATGGTTCCATGATACAGTCCACCATGGCAGGGAATTATGGGGGCAGACACTTGAGGCAGCTGGTTATACTGCCTCTGGAATCAATATGCAGCAGGTAAGGACTGTTTGTCCTCTTCTCACTTTCTTCTTCTCATTCCCTCTTTATCCTAGCCCAAAGACTCATGCTACCCACCGTTTGAGGTCTTTCCAGTTTAATTCACATGACCAAGTTTTCTCAGGTAGGCACAGATACCCATCCCTCAAGTGACTCTAAATATATAACATTGACAGTAAAAGTTAAGTACCAGAGAATCAACAGTTTTTAAGAGGTTTCCTGTCTCATAGCTAATCATAGCCCATTCCAGTGGAAAATGTCCAGCCCTTGGTCCTCCTCTGATCATATATTTACTTAACTACAGTCATTTTCTATGTAAACTTAAATTGAATATAGGATCCTACCCTCCAATGCTACATATATACAGCCTGCTCCAAAATTGTTGAAAAGAATTGTGAGAAAAAGACAGTCTGAAAAAATTACTTTAGAACATCTGTATAAATCACTAGTTGTCAAGCAAATCTAGTGTCTCATTCTTATCATGTCTGAAGAGCCAACAGACCTTCAACATAATTTTCTTCTACCCTGGACCTTGGTTCTTTTCAGTGTAAAATGTGACTTGTCATGCATAGTTGCTAATGTTTCTGCGGTTTTGACACTTAATGACTTGATTCTAAGAAATCAGGCTTTCTAGGCTGTCAAAAGAATTGCACTCTGCTTTTGTACTTATTGTGAAGTAGTTTGTGCTGCTACTCTCAACTTCCATTAGATACATTTGAAAGCTGACAGGAGCTGAGGTCTGTAACCTTCTAATCCTAAAGTCCTCTCAGTACTCTGTGAAAGCAATAAGGGACCTTATTTTTTTGAGATAGGATAAAGTTTCTCTGCTTGTTAATCAGATGAGTATAACTTATGGGGATCTGTCTCCTACTGGCTAACATCTTGTAGAATATTAAACGAAAATTTCTCTGTTGTCTAGAGTTGAACCTGCAGCTCAAAGTTGAGCTCAACACTGCAGAACACTCTAAAGTCTAAGGTCAGATGGCACAAGTGGGTCAGATTAGCCACTTTTCATTCAGGGTTAATTAAGAGAATTAACAACTAAGTTATTCTAACCTCTGCCATCTCCTCATATAAGATGTCATAAACCACTTAACAGCCATGAATGATATTTCAAAAACAAAGCACTCAACCTAATTCATTCATTAAAAACAATACTTGTGAGCAGTAACATTGGTCTTACTATTGAGCTTAATGCTTGTTGAATTTGAGTAGCTACTTTTACACACTTAGTGTCCTGGGAAGAGCAGGCAGTGGTCTAATAGCTCTTGAGAATATTAACAAGGAGCTTGTTATCATAGATTTTTATCACCCTTCTATGTGATATAAAAAGAGAATTCAATATTTGAATTATGAAGTTGGGTCCACCTCAGAAGTATTGATATCTGATTAAAGAAGAGTGGCTGAAACAATGTAGTCAACTGTGCTAGATAGAAAAAGTGTTCTTTGTATGGGTGGTTGTAAAATTATCGATCATTAATTCACATTGTACATCAAAGGAGAAGTGAACAAGAATTTGGGTCTCCTCATGACTCCACATGTATGAATACTGGACAGAGTAAAAAGGATTATGGGCAGCTACTGATCAAAATATAATCATGTTCAGGATAGTTACTTTTGTTATATGCCAATGTTATTTTCAACTCAAGACTATTTCTTCTTAAATAAATAAAATTCAGAAAAGGCTAAAACAGAACCAAGTTTTAATCAACATTATCAGAACTTTTCCTAACATCTTATCTACCTCCTCCCACAGGCTTTCTCCTAAAGTATGAGCCTGTGAAGATAAATAACGAGGAAGGAAATGTCTTACTGACAGCAAGTATTCTAGAGGTCTGTCTTCAGAAGCATCATCATCAAGTACCCAGACAAGTAGAAGAGGCAAGAACAAATTTTGAACTTAGTTGAGAATAAAGTTTAGACAGAAAAAATAAACATATCTTAATCATGAAAACAATGTTGTTCTAATAATACACTGTGAAAGAAGTTTCAGAAAAGAGCAAAGATACATGAAGTCACACTAATATGAAAAAGACTTTCATCAGAATGTAGTTGTTGGTATGCATTTTGAAATATTAAATGCAGGCCTATCAGAAATTAAGTTTCTTCCAAACTTTAAGGAAAAAAAAAACAAATCAAACAAAAACCTCTACTATCTCAATTTTGTATATCTAGGACCTCAGGTAAAAATAAATTTGCTGCTTGGCTTTTGAGTATGGAATAAAATTTTACATTTAATTTTTTCAGTTACATTAAACGTCTTTTTCTACTTGAAAGGTTCATAGGAAAATTAGAGTATAAATGAGAAACAAATAATTTTCTGGGGCATAGTAAAATTTGCTATTAAAAATCCTCACCCTTTCATGCTTGAGATTTTCCAGCAGTTAAGAGCACTATGGGCTCTTGCAGAGAACTCAGGTTTAGCTTCTAACAATAGCATCAGCAGCCTCACAAATGCTTAAAGCCCAGTTCCATAGGATCAGATGACCTCTTCTATTCTCTATGGGCACCTGTATTCACAGGAATATATACATATACTCACATACACATACACCCATACTCATAAAATAAAATTAATTCACTACCTTTTATAAAAGCCCAAGTTCAAATATAGTGATTACTCGTATCTTTCTGTCATTTAGTTCTTATTGTATTTCTTTTCTTTTCCATAACAAATTGGTGAGTGTGTGTGGTCTATGGCTTCTCCTGGAAATATCTGGTCTTTATAGCTCTTCTGTTTTAATAACAAAAATATTCAAAGTACAATAGCTGGATAAACAATTTTGTCTGTAATTTGCAGAACTATAGAAGAGATATGTAATTATGGTAACCACTGTAACAATAAAATGTTTCCATGCCTTGAATTTGGTGAAACCTTCAATAAGCAAACAGAATTTTTTTTCTTTATCTCAAATGGTAAAAGTTCAGTTGCTACTCTGCCTCTGTCTAGTGAGACTGAACACTGTCTATTTTCCTTCTCTACTGTGTACTAAATATTACTACATAGTATAATACATATAAAATAATCAACAAAATTATGTCTAAGCATTCCTGTGATCATGTCTCTGATAAGTTGCTTCCATCATATACACATGTACATCATATACACAGGTATAGCGATACACATGTGGGTTGTGAATTTAATTAAGTTTTGGAGGATATTAGAGATAGATAAATACAGACCTTTTTCTCATTTTAAGTAAAGACTGAATTATATTTATCATAAACTTCAGACTCATTCTAATCTTTTCAGATGAGTCTTTTCTTTTAAATTTTGAATTTGACAATTGAAGTAAGCTTATGTTATTATATTGTAAAAATAGTGAGCAAATAGTGCAACCTATTTCTCAGAATGCTCTAAATCATATCCTTGACATCTATGTCATTGGACTAACTTCTACTATAATTTTCACTTCTATTTATATTAATTAAATGTTTGATAAAGCGATTGTTTGAGAAACCAAGTATACTGTCTCTGTATTTATAGTAGAGACTGGGAGGATCTAAAAACAAACCAAATAATTCTGTGGTTTGGACAAAAATTATTATTAAAATTACTAAGTTTAGACATAGATTTATATGGAACATAAATCTGAGATATGATTGAAGTCACAAGGTAATGATTAAAAGAAGCACATAGCCTAAACAAAACTAAGTTTTCAAAAGAAGTATATTGGTTGGTTCGGAGAAGGTTATATTGGACAGTGCCCTACTATAGAATTAAAATGAAAATTAATGGAATAGGAAGATTTATTCAGACTGATAGAACTGATGTTCACAGAGAACCACTGTCAAGGAAGTTCTTATCAGAGCTGACTCCCAAGTTACCAAGTTGATAGAAGGAGAGTCTCATAGCCTTGATCTATATGTTCTCTACTGTTGCTTATTTCAAAGCTTGCACTATTACAATGGAGAAGAGCTCTGTATATTTTTTGGAATTTTTCTTTCTTGTTTGGATGATTTATGATACTTTCACTTCATAAAATATTAGAAACAAAGCTACCTATACTATATGTTTATAAGTCATTTGGTCTAGATAGTCAGATTCAGACTTGAGAGGAAATGGGGTGTACCTGACCCAGATTTGATCATATTCTGTTCTTAACAACTTCACTCTGATTAATACTATACAGATAGAAGAATTATATGTATATCGCATAAATTAGCATATATTGGAATCTACCATCATCATCTGCTTCTTCTTCATCTTCATTATTATTATAGTTTATACCTGAATGACAATTTTCATGAATTTAAATTAGTCCATATACTATAATCCTTACATTCAATCCAGCACATTACTTAAATTTTTTTCAAAAATAGTTTTATTTTAAGAAAGTGATATCCAATTTTTTATATACTGTCATAATTATTTTGACCTACAAGTGCAGACTTGAATATTTTTAAAAGAGACTGGACTGCTAAAGCTTTCAGAATAACCCTATGTTTGTTAAATTCAAACATAAATAAATTTAAGTCTTTGTAACTAACTGAGTACCCTTATCATACATGACTTCACCTCTAATTATTTTTATGGTAGTATATATTCACCACTTATTTATCTATCACTTGAAGACATCCCTACCATCTGGACACTTCACAAAGCCAATTTAATTGTTACAACACCATGTTAAATTTAATAAGATATTCACTTCATCTTTTCAGATTACTGGCACATATCTAACATAACTAGATGGATAGTTAAGAATAAACTCCATGTATAAACCCATTACAAGCACTAAAGCCTAGCCCTCATTACCACTTAGGAATAATTGCTTCTCTACATTAGTGAGGGCTGTTGGATATTGCATTATCTTCTTACATGATGGAGAATCTAATGATATGACTTTCAAGTTTCTTCTAAAGACTAAAATAAAGTTCTTAGAATTTAATTAAGTTAGTGATAAACTTGTTGTATTGCATTTTCCATAAATGTCTTTTTCATTTATTTTCTTTTGCCGATTTAATTTAACTATTAAAATTAAAATATAATTACATTATTTCTCCCCTTGAAGCTCTCACATTTTCATACTTCTAATGCCTTCTCAAATTCATGGACTCTTTTTCTGTTCTTATTTTTCTACACACACACACACACACACACACACACACACACACACACACACACACACATTTATACATATCCTACTGAATTTGTTTAATGTTGCTTAAATAAATATAATTTCAGGCTGGACCACTTGAAGTAAGATAAGCAATAAAGAGGATCATCCCTGGGAATGATTAATTCTCCCATTCATTAGCTGCCTCTAGTTATTTGTCTGTAGGTATGGACCCTGTTAAATTCCCCCCTTCCATTTTAGTATGCCTATTGACATTGTATTTATTGAGGCACTATTTAGGCATGATGTAGTTGAGGTATCATTGGTACAGCTCCTTGTTTTATCTAGGAGACATGATAATAACATTGATATCCTAGACCTATGGATCTTAACCTTATCCCCATCCACTTTTCTGTGATATAACCAGAATCCTACATGTGGAGCTTCTGCTGTAAATGTTTCCATGTGCCTAGGTACCCCATGAATAGTTGTTCTACACAGTTTGAACAGGTTATATTTTCTGTATTGTTCATTGTTTTCTATGAAGAAAGGCCCTTTTATGAAGGCCAAGGGCTCTGTTTATCTGCATATACAAGAATAAATTTCAGAAATATTAGTTAGGAATTATGATGTTCTAATAAATCACTTGTATTAGGTTTTTCGCTAAGATCCACACTCCCATTAGCCTGGAAAATGGGAGTAATTTTCCACTTTCAAGCGTGTTTTAACTCCTCTTGAGAGGGTATGACAGCTGTCTAGACAGATAATGCTTTCCTCCAAGATGTGAGTGCCACTAATATACCTTTAAACATATCACGCCTTGCAGGTAGGTCAGTGATGTGATTCATAGGCATCACAGCTGATCAGGAATATGGGTTGCTTCCATCTCTTGGCAGCTTGCATAGCTACCCCTTGTATTCTCAGGGACGATACTTTTTTCTCAGCACCATCCCAGGTTCTCTGTGTCTTGTTTCAAAGGTGTGCCATGACCTCAGCAATGGAGATTTGCCTCTCACAGCTGGAGGCAACAAAGTGCAACAGCAATGGCTTATACTGTTTTAAGAGTCTCTTAGATTCCAATGACCAATTACTCTAAATGGGTTGTTCCATGTCAGGCACTGGGCTTTTGTTAAATTATCTATGGTAACTGAGGGGAGCATTGTCAGCACAAGTGTCATTACTTCATTTAAACTACAGATGTATATATATACATTTATATGTTAAATATACATATGTATATATATATACATTTATATTTATATAATATATATCTATATTGTATGTTTAGAGCTTCATTTACTTCTAATTGTATTGTTTTCCTAATGGTTAGCAACCTGTGTTTGCTGAACTTTGCAATAAAATACTAGGAAAAAGTATTTTATAGATTAATGTTTATAAGACTAAGATAAAATGTTGGGTGGTAATTGGCTGCAAATGAGACTACAATACAATTATCTCAACATGGAGAGAAGCTCATAATTCACTATCTGAGAAGGTAGTGGCAAATGAAAGTTTTGGGGGTTAGGGAAGAGTCAGTTTTCATAAAGTATGCTGGTTTTCAAAAGCTACCTGTGCTCCAGTGAATAATCTCACACTAATGCACATACAACCAAAGTTAAATATACTTAGTTATTTTTCAGGAAGAAAAAAGAAAGGACACACGGATTTGGGAGGGGAAAGTGATTCATTATTATCAATCTAAGAGAACAAGATTTTAAAGAAGGAAAAATATTACTACTATCATCTAAGATGCCTAAAAGCAACTACATTCTTATTTTGAACTTTTCTTTCCAAACAGAACACTATAGTTAAGAAGTATCTACATTACTCATTAAATAGTTGAATTGCCTGCATTTTATTTATTTCGACATGGTATGTTTTTATGGAAATGGAAAAATAAGTCCATTTTAAAACCTTAATCGTGCTTAGGAAATTTTTGTTTTATATAGATTTTTAGATGAATGTAAGATGTGTCTACATTTACAACATGGTTGTTTATGTTCCTTTTGTTATATTTTCTTGTTCACAAGTTTTTCATGTATTTTGTAATACAGTCCCATAATCAAGATTTCATTTAAATATTGAAAAGGTCACAGTAAAAGATTTTAAGTGAAGGGTTCCAGTGAAGAACAACTAGGATGGGGAGTTAATATTTTTAGAATGATAGTATACAATGTAGATTCGGTGTCAGTCAAATAAAAAATATTACTCATTTAATATTATTATTAGATAATAATAAGTAATAAATAATAATAATTATTTAGTATTTGGTGTTTGGGGCTCAAAAATACAACAAACAAACAAACAAACAAACAAAAACAAAAACGGTTTGGAGATTTCCGGTTAGTTCTTTTAGAATACCATGTCTTAATAAAAATACAGAAAAGTGTCACAATGTCACCTTCACTAATGTAAAGTATCCTGAGCAATTAACCACTCATAGGCATAGAAGTTGATAACATTCTACAGATTTTGAAGAGCATGCACTATACTTAATGGCCATCAGTAGATCAAGTAATTTAGGAGATTAAGAATTTTGAGTAGAACTAAAGTAGACTTGGATCTTCTCAATAGGCCCAACCTGTAGTATAAGGTAACATTATATTTTTCAAGATACATTTATGGCTTGCTAGCATTCTATGTGAAGCCTGTAAGAACTCAACTGTAAAATTATCGTAAGTTACAGGAAAAGGCCAAAACAGTTGAGAGGATAGGGTTTTTTTTTGTAATTATATTTTTTATTTTTTATTAGATATTCTCTTTATTTACATTTCTTTTTTCTTTTATTATTATATTTTTTCTTTATTTACATGTCATACAATATAACCTTTCCCTGTTTCCCCTCCAAAAAAAGAACCAAACCTCTGTTCCCTCCCTCCTCCCCCTGCTCAGCACCCCACCCTCTCCTGCCTACTGGCCCTGGCATTCCCCTACACAGGGGCATAGAACCTTCACAAGGCCAAAGGCCTCTCCTCCCATTGATGACCAATTTGGCCATCCTCTATTATACATGTGCTGCTGGAGCCATTAGTCACACCATGTGTACTCTTTGGTTGGTGGTTTAGTCTCTGGGAGCTCTGAGGGTACTAGTAAGTTCATATTTTTGTTCATCTAAGGGGCTGCAAGCCCTTCAGATCCTTGGGTCCTTTCTCTAGCTCCTTCATTGGGGACCCAGTGCTCAGTCCAATGGATGGGCTGTGAGCCCAAAGTACAATCTACAAACTACAAGAAACTCAAGAAAAAGGAAGACCAAAGTGTGGATACTTGGTTCCTTCTTAAAAGGGGGAACAAAATACCCATGGAAGGAGTTGTAGAGACTAACTATGGAACAGAGACTGAAGGAAGGACAATCCAGAGACTGTTCTACCTAGGAATCCTTCCCATATTCAATCATCAAACCCAGACACTATTGTGGATGCTGTCAAGTGCTGGATGACAGGAGCCTGATATAGCTGTCTCCTGAGAGGCTCTGACAGTACCAGAAGTAAAGGCTTTTTTACATTTCAAATATTACCACCTTTCTTGGTTTCACCTCTGAAAACCCTCTATCCACTCTCCCTCCCCCTGCTCAACAACCCACCCACTCCTGTTTCCTGGTCCTGGCATTCCCCTACACTGAGGCATAGAGCCTTCACAGGACCAAGGGCCTCTGAAGGAAAAGTATTTAACCTATCACTTCCTGGCATGCTTCTGAGCATAACTAGAATTGATAGCTAGGCCATTAAAGTATAAGTATGTGAAGAGAATTGATCACCAAGTGAGTGTTGTCAAATTCACTAAGCCAGCATTCTGGGTGGAGCTACCAACAATCAGTAGAAATGGTAGAAATTGAGCTTCTATGATTGAATTTATCAGTGACAGGGAATCTAACAATTATATTGATAAGATGTTCAAGCTTTTTAATCACTTCATAGTAGTTGCTCCTAAACACAGGTCTCATTGGTTAAAAAAAAAAAAAGAGTCTAATTCATTAAGGGGATATTTTGCCTAATAGAATGCTTGTAGGCTACTAGATAGTAAAAAATGATTGGCTAGTTAAAATCTAGTGTTAAAAATAATAAGACCAAGGAAAATGAATTTGGAAATATTGGCATGTAGATAGACTAGCATAAATGTACAATCTAGGACAACTTGAATACCAAACTCAATCAGTAAATGACAGTCTCTATGCAACAAACACATGTCAAAAATTAACAAAGCACATTAAATTATGTAACATAAAAAAGCACATGTTTGTTGTAGCATTTTCTCTGTCCAATCTCATTAAGGCAGTGATAAGTCTGTGATTGAACAGGAATAGGGAGGCAGAGCTAGAAGTTTAGGAGTGAAGGAGGTCGGAGGTCAGAAGAGAAGCAGGAGAAATCAACATGGAGGCAGATGAATAGGAAGATGATGCAGGCCCCATGTTTTTTCTTGTTTTGTTTTTCTTTGTTTTTGTTTGTTTGTTTGTTTGTTTTGAATTTTTAGAGACAGAGTTTCTCTGTATAGCCCTGGCTGTCCTGGAACTCACTCTGTAGACAAGGCTGGCCTCAAACTCAGAAATGCGCCTGCCTCTGCCTCCCAAGTGCTGGGACTAAAGGTGTGCGCCACCACTGCCTGGCTGACCCCACGGGTTTTAAACAGCCACAAGTACCTAAAGCGTAATTGGGTTAAAGCATTATCTTTTTTATCATTTGGCTCTGAAATTATTGTACTAGCATCTTGTAAATTATGATCTTATTGATATATAAACCTGATTGGATAACTAAGCCTTAAGTGTCATCTTTCTACCAGGTAACTAGGCACTAGATGACTGATTGTGGGGAGTATGGGATGTTGCATATAAATAAGATGATTTTGCTAGCTGGGAGAAAATAGCAGGACCCTTCCTGGACATAGTGATGTGGTCGGCCAGTACGGGCACCAGAGCTAGAACATGGTCCGGCAGGGCAGGAGAGATTGAAGGATGATCTTTTTAAATATTTCCCACAACATATGATCACCTAGGAAGATGCAGAAAATCATTTTATAAACCCAACACACTAACAGGATCAAAGTGCTTGCATGAATGGGACTATTGGGAACATGTCTCCACATAACTAAGAGCTATATGTGAGTTCTTACACTGAAGCAACAATATACTAAATTGAGAATAACTTGAAATAATCCACTGAAATCAGCAATGAGACACTATGGTCCACTACACTACTCCTTTTCAAAACTGTGCTTAAAACAATATGTAAAGCATTAAGACAAGAGAAGTAGTTAAAGGGATACAGATAGGGAAAGAAATAAAAATCTCCCTATTCCAGGTGACATATTAAACCTAATTCAAAAAAGTGTATCAGAAAACTACTGGAAACATCAACAATTTTAGCATTGCGGCAGGAAAAAAAACTAACTTCAAAAAAATTACAAGCTATTCTGTACACTACTAAAAAAATACAGAGAAAGTGATACTGGACACAATCCCATTTATAATGTTCTCAAAAAAAAAAATACCTAGGAATAAATCTAACCAAGTAATGAAGGGCCTTTGACAGAACTTTAAACCAGTGAGGTAAAGGGAGACAAAGACATTAGAAACCTGAGTTTCCATCTATACTCATGGATTGGTAAAATTATTATTATGAAAATGGTCATTTTACCAAATGATTTAATATTTAAAAATTGAATATATTTGCACTGGAAATCCTTATGCCATTTCTTATATAAATAGAAAAAAAATAAGGTCTTTCCAGTTTCTTTATCAGAGCACTTATAAAAACTGCTTGGTATTGGTATAGAGACAGACACATTGATCAATGGAATAGAATTAAATACCCAAAAATAAAACCACACACTTACAGATACTTGATCTTTGACAAAGAAGCCAAAAATATACAATGAAAAAGAAAAAGACATCTTCAATAAATGGTGCTGGTCTAACTGGCTGACTGTATGCAGAAGAATGAAAACAGACCCATATTTGTCACTTTGCACAAAGTGCAAGTCCAAGTGGATCAAGGACCTCAACATAAAACCAGATTCACTGAATCTAATAAGAGAGAAAATGGGAAAGAGCCTTGAACTCATTGGCACAGGGAGAAATTTCCTAAACAGAACTCCAACGGCTCATGCTCTAAGATCAAGAATTGATAAATGGGACCTCATGAAACTGAAAGATTCTGTAAGGCAAAAGACATAGTCAATAAGACAAATTGGCAACCTACAAATTGGGAAAAAAATCTTCACTAACCCCACATCCAATAGAGGGCTAATATCCAAAATATATAAAGAACTCAAGAAGCTAAAACCAAAAAACCAAACAACACTATCAAACAATAGAGCATAAAACTAAATCAGGAATTCACAACAGAAGAATCTCAAATGGCTGAGAAGCACCTAAAGAATTGTTCAAAGTACGTAGTGATCAGAGAAATGAAAATCAAAACGACCCTGAGATTCCATTTTACATCAATCAGAATGGCTAAGATCAAAACCTCAGGTGACAACACATGTTGGAGAGGATGTGGAGAAAGAGGAACACTCCTCCATTGCTGGTGGGATTGTAAACTGGTACAACCACTCTGGAAATCAATCTGGAAGTTCCTCAGAAAATTGGAAATGAATCTACCTGATGACCCAGCAATGCTACTCTTGGGAATATACCCAAAGATGCCCCACCATGCCACAGGGTCATGTGTTCCACTATGCTAACTCAAAAAGGTCAACAAGCCAAAAGCCCCAAGTGAGGATGACTCCATCTCATTAGGGAGGGAGAAGAAAGCAATCACAAGTGGGGAGAGAGGAAGGGACCTGGGAGGGAAAGTGGACAGTGTAGGGGAGGGAAACATGACTTGGTATTGGGTGAGGGAAAAGGACTGAAGTTCTGAGGGCCATCAGAAAGAATAGAAACAGGCAACCTTGCAGGTAGGAGGTTAGGAGAACCCTCCAGAATGCACCAGAGACCTGGGAGGTGAGAGACTCTCAGGAATCAAAGGGAGGGATGTTAGATGTTTAGAGTTCTGTAGGCTTCTTGTATGTTCATAGGTATTTGTTTAGGTAAGGGGAGTTTTCTTCTATAATTTTGTTGAGGATATTTACTGGACCTTTAAGTTGGGAATCTTCACTCTCTTCTACACCTGTTATCCTTAGGTTTGGTTTTCTCATTATGTTCTGGATTTCCTGGATGTTTTGGGTTAGGAGCTTTTGATTTTTGCATTTTTGACTGTTTCATCAATGTTTTCTATGGTATCTTCTACATCTGAGAATCTCTCTTCTATCTTTAGTATTCTCTTGGTGATGCTTGCATCTAGGATGTCTTATCTCTTTCCTGGGTTTTCTATCTCCAGAGTTGTCTCCCTGTGTGATTTCTTTATTGATCCCATTTTCATTTTTAGATCCTGGATGGTTTTGCTCAATTCCTTCACCTATATACCCAAAAGATGCTCCAACATGTAATAAAGACACATGTTCCACTGTGTTTTTGGCAGCCATACTTATATAGCCAGAAGCTGTAAACAACCCAGATGTCCCTCAACAGAGGGATGGATACAGAAAATGTGGCACATTTACATAATGGAGTACTACTCAGCTATTAAAAACAATGACATCATGAAATTCTTAGGTAAATGTATGGAACTAGAAAATATTGTCTTGAGTGAGTTAACCCAATCACAAAACAACATACGTGGTATGCACTCATTGATAAGTGGATATTAACCCCAAAGCTCAGAATACCCAAGATACAATTCATAGACCACATGAAGCTAACAAAGAAGGAATAACAAAGTGTGGATATTTGGTCCTTCTTAGAAGGGGGAACAAAATAACCACGGGAGGAGATTCAGAGACAAAGTATGGTGGATAGACTGAAGGAAAGGCCATCAAAAGACTGTCCCACATGGGGATCCATACCATATACAGTTACCAAATCCACTCACTATTGTGGATGCCAACAAGTGCTTGCTGACAGGAGCCTAATATAGCTGTCTCTTGAGAGGCTCTGGCAGTGCCTGACAAATACAGAGATGGATGTTCACAGCCAACCATTGGACTGAGCACAGGTTCCCCAATGGAGGAGCTAGAGAATGGACTGAACGAGCTGAAGGGGTTTGTAGCCCCAAAGGATGAACAACAATATGAACCAACCAGTACCTCACAGAGCTCCCAGGGAATAAACCACCAACCAAAAAGTACACATGGAGGGACTTATGACTCCAACTGCATATGTAGCAGAGGATGGCCTTGTTGGACATCAATGGGAGGAGCAGCCCTTGGTCCTGTGAAGGTTCGATGCCCCAGTATAGAGGAATTCCAGGAGAGGGAAGCATGAGTGGATGGGTTGGTGAGTAGGGGGAGGCGGAATGGTATAGGAGGTTTTCAGAGGGGAAAACCAGAAAAAGGGATAACATTTGAAATGTAAATAAAGAAAACGTCTAATAAAAAATTTTCAAGAAAAGAGACCCAACAAGCAGCTGAAAGAGTCAGATGCAGATATTTGCACCTAAACAATGGACAGAAGTTACTGACCCCTGTGGTTGAATTAGGGGAAAAGCTGGAAGAAGCTGAGGAGGAAATAGACCCTGTAACAGGGGCAGCAGTCTCTGGACCTCTGAGATCTCTCAAACGCTGGACCACCAACCAGGCAGCATACACCAGTTATACCAACTGATATGAAGCCCCCAACACATATACAGCAGAGGACTACTGGGTCTGAGTTCAGTCATAGAAGATGAACCTAACCCTCAAAAGACTGAAGAAGGCCCCAGGGAATTTAGAGGTCTGATTGGGTGGGGGGTGGGTTGTGGGAACATCCTCGAAGAGACAGGGTATGGGGATGAGGTATGCGACATGGAACATTTGGAGAGTGGAGGGGATGGGATAAAATCTGTAGTGTAATATAAATAAAAAAATAAATAAATATAAATAGATAAATAAGTAAATGATTTTTTAAAAAACATAAACAATCCAAAATTCCTTACAGAAACAAAAAAGTTCCTTCATTGAAAGAAAAAAGAAAAAGAAAGCCAGAGGAAAAAGAACAATGCTAGAAAGATTACCTTATCCAAGCCCAAGATCTATTACAGATCGATACTGATGAAAACAATCTATTGGCACAAAATCACACATGCAGACAAATGAGACAAAATCAATGATCAAACCTGAGTTACTGTAACTACAGTCATCTCATGTTCATAAAAGAAGCTAAAGTTATACAGTGAAGAGAAGACAGACTCTTCATCCAGTGGTATTGTGGAAACTAGATGGCCACATGAAGAAAAGTGAAACTAGACTTGTTTGTATCTTCTTGCTCAAAACCAACCTCCAAATGGACAAAAGACCTAAACCTGAAATCTGAATGTGCCCGGAAAAACAAAAACAAACCAAGAAAATCCATAAGCGCTAGGCTATATGATATAAGTGTAGGGAAAGACCATATTTCTCTAGGAATTAAGTCAAGAAAAAGTGGGACCCCATAAAACTAAAAAAATTCTGCAAAACTAAAAGGAACAGGTAAGAAGAAAGCCCACAGAATGGGAATCTTTCCCAGCTTCATCTGATAGAGGATTAATACTCAGAATATATAATGAACAAGGATTAAAGTAAACAAAATGTAGTTAGAATCTGAACAGAGAATTCTCAAAAGACTAAATAAAAACATGGCTAATAGATATCTCAAAAAAATTTTCATTTTCTCTAACAATGAGAGAAATGCAAATCAAAATCTCCTTGATCAAACTCCATCTCCAAATAATCCAAAGACATAAACTTGAAACCTAAATCTATCAGGAAAAACACATAAGCAGTAGCCTGTATGATATGTGTAGAAAAACACCCTATTTGTCCAGGAAATAAGATAAAGATGAGATTTTGTCTGACCCCTGTCACAATGGCAAAGATGAACAGAATACCCCACAAGGACTACTGGAGGCTGGTATAAAAGGAAATTCCTTCAACTCTTCTAAATGAAAAAGAAAGAAGGAGAGAGACAGAGAGAGAGGGAGAGAGAGGGAGAGAGAGAGAGAGAGAGAGAGAGAGAGAGAGAGAGAGAGAGAGAGAGAGAGAGAGAGAAGAAAGCTAAAAATAAATTATACTGCAGAAGATTTAAGATACTTTTCCATACATCCTTGCTTATGTATTCTTATTCTGTATTCATAATAGTTAGGACATAGAAACAATTAAAATGTCTCTCAAATTAAGAAAACTCAAAGTTGGTATATATGGAGGGCAAGTTTCAGAGGGTGAATATGGAGGAATGGAAGAAAGGTGATCAAAATACATTGTATGGAATTCATAAAGTACTAAATGAATTATTTTAAAAAAATAAATTGGTGTTTAAACATGGCAATAAAACCAACCAAACAAGAAAGACAGAAAAAAATCAATTTTTCATATATACATTGGAGAAGAGTACTCATCATATATATTCTGGTACATAATTAAATTCTATTTATTCTACATCAGTTTTGATTCAGTAGCATTGTACCTTACTTGTGCTACTGTGGCCATGGATCTGGTAGGCCAGATCTACTGTAAACACAGAATATTCCATAAAGCATAGTCACAGAGTTGGGCATGGTAGTATCTATATTCTAAGTACTTGCATGAGGTGATAGCAGCCAGAGGATGGTAAGGTCAACCTCAGCTACATTGCAAGTTAAAGGTCAGCCTTGGCTACATGACTGACACCTTCCCAACAAAAACAAACAAACAAATGAAAACAAATAAAATAAACCCAAAACCAATTCTCAATGAGACCTTTGTTTAGATTTGTTTTATCTACTAAAAATTTTAGTTTATAATGTAACTATTACTTATAACAAACCAGTATGCACACTCACCCACACCCAACCCATACCCATCACACACACACACACACACACACACACACACACACACACACACACACATGAGAGAAAAGTTAGGACAGAGTCTAATGAAACCCGAGAAGCACCCAAACTGCTTATGGTTCTGAGACTATGAACCCCTGTTCATTTACCTTTACATGTCAATATGCTAAAATTATAGGCAGATAAACACTGCACTTGTCTAAAACACTTTTCTGTTTAAGGAAGCATTTTAGACCATGAAAAAAAATAAAAGCAGATTTCAAAGATATAGAGAAAATTAATTTTGAAAATAAAATGTTTGAAATGGAAAGAAATACAGTCTTATTGCTTCTCAGCTTGAATTCTACATTTTAAATTACATTTAAATTTTCATGGCAGATTCAGTTGTAAATCCTAAAATAACAATCTTAACAGAATGACAAGATTACTAATGACGCTATTAATATTTCAGACATTAAGTATCATTCATATTATAATGTGCACTTTTTAGGTCTGAAATATTTTAAGACTTTGATTAGATAAGCAATCATGAAAAAGCAGAAGCCCGAGGCATCACAACTTCAATCTCCAATTATTTTACAAACCTACAGTGATAAAACAGTCTGTGGCACTAATATACAAGTCAACACATAGAAAATAAAGCAGGTCACTATGCCCAGAAAACAACTCAAGCATACATAGTCAAGAGATCACATGATCATCAGCAAAGATATGAAATATAACAATAGAAGAAATGTGCTCTCCTAAATAAAAACGATCTATAGTATTTAAACAACAGATATTCATGTGCTAAAAAGAAAGATGATCTGCATAACACCAAAATGAATAACACCAAATGAAATGAGGATGTAAAGTAAAACCAGAGCCATGAACCTCCTAGAAGAAATAGTGAGCCAAGTGTTCTGTCATACTGGTTTTCCTAACGAAGTTTTTAAGTATGATGCCATGGTGAGAGAAAAAGGGGGGATAGAATGGCTCCACACTTAGGAGCTCTTGCTCTTCAGATGACCCACTTTGGATCCACATCTAACCCACAGAGGCTCACAACTGTCCATAACTCCAATTCCTGATCTGAGGGAAACAGCCATGCACGTGGTATATTGACATACATACTTTCGAAACAGCCACACAATAAAATGCATAAACCTTTTAAAAAGACAACTGAACATATAACAAAACAGTTTTTATTGAACAAACTACAAAATAAATAGGCAGGAGAATTGGAGAAAATATTCACACAGTGTATATCTATCTAATAAAGCAATGATACTCAGAGCATGTAAAGAGCCCATGTAGTTCACTGTTTTAAAATCAAGTTTATAAAGGATTTGAGTAGACATATTTCCAAATACTACAAATGACAGGAAGGATTATGAAAAGGCAACTCCATGTTACTAATTAGAAGAGAAATGCAAATTATAGCCTCATTAAGACATTACCTCATTCCTACAAAAATGACTACTATCAGATAAGTGTTGGTGAGAATGTAGGAAAAGGGAAATCCTTGTACACAGGTTCTGAGAATATAAACTCTGCAACAAGTGTGAAGGGTATTATGCAGATTTCTCAAAAGAATTGAAAGAATTGCCATATTTTCTTGCAATCCAACTTTTATGTATATGCCAAAGCATAGTAAAATTAGTATATTTAAAGTATATTTGCAATCTCATGTGTAATACAACATTATTCACAATATTCGGGAGATAGGCTCCACTTAGTAGTCTTAAGAAGATCAATGATTAAATAAAATTTTCCAAACACATTCATTTGCATGCCTACAAAAGTCATGAAGTTTTAATCTAAGAAAATCCAATGATATAAAAAATTATGATGAGGAAGGTATTATGAAAAATAAAATATTTTTACATATATGATTTTTATATTTTTGTGGCTTTATATCAATAATTGTATAATTTCATTAATTCTATTAAAAAATTCAGGCAAGTATATATTTTGACATGAATGTTATAAGAAAAAATGATGTCATAAAGAAAGACAAAGATAAAAGGAAAGAGAGAGAGATGAAGAACTGGAGTGAGGTAATTTGATTAATATTGTACATGATAAGTTTAGGTATTTGAACATGTGATCTCCAGATGGTGGAAATGTTGGGGGAGGTGGTGTGTGGCCTTCCTGAAGGAAGTAAATCTCTAGAGATGGTTTTGGAGAGTCCATATCCTGGACTCACTTCTAGTTTATTCTATGTTGTGCATCCTGCTTGTGGCTAAAAATGTCATCTGTCAGCTTTCTTCTCTTCTCTTTATGCTACCATGAGTCCCAAGCCATTATGGACTCTGGAAGCATAGGCCCTAATAAACTCTTTCCTCTACAAGTGACTTTGGTCATGGCATTGTATTCCACAACAGAATTGTGCCTAATATGTAAAGTAAGGAAAAAGATGTTAGGAAGTGTAATGATTCGAATGAGATTGGCTCCTATAGCCTCATCTATTTGAATGCTTGATCCTTTGTTGGTAGAACTGATTGTGAAGAGTTAGAAGGTATGGCTTTCTTAGAGGAGGCATGTCACTGAAGAGGGGACTTGGAGATCTACCCCCCAGTCTCATTCATATTCCTCTCTCTCTTTCCCTGAATCCAACTTGTGGACAAAATCTTAGTTACTTAGCCAGTGCTGTCTCTGGTTGCCTGTTGCCATGTACCCTGCAGTGATAGTCATGAACTCACCCTCTGAAACTCTAAGTGTGTTCCTAATTAAAAGCTTTCTTCTTTAAGTTGCTTCAGACATGGTGTTTCTTCATAGCAATAGAAAAGTAACTAAGACAGGTAAGAATTTTCTTTTCCAGAGCAATCTAATAATACTGTGTGATCTGCATAGATAATATTGAAATTTCATTAAGGGTCTGAAGACAGTATTTTTGTTACTGTAAACATAAAAAACATGCAATCATTTCCTTTACAAGGATACTGATGTATCTGTTTTATCCACAAGTAAAAGATTTATTTCAACTATGTATAATTATATTTTCCAATAGATATGAAAATTGCTGTAATTTTTAGCATTTTTCTAGTGAGCACTCTAGCATACAAAGTATGATTTGAGTGCACCTTTTATGGAAATGGATTAAGAGATTATGCATGAGTCTACTATGCCCTATGGCTTTCAGCTACTACATTCTGAAACTTCATTTTCAAGATTAAATGTCTCTTGAAGTGAAATATATTTATAGATGGACCTAAAATAGTACAATCCTTATGATCAGAATGGATGGAGATGCATCAAGAATAGAATTGTTTCTACATGAAGTTTTTTCCAGATTTATGAGCCTCAGATTATTAAACCATTTTTATAGTAGAGATATGAATTTCCTGTTAGTACCTTAGAACTGGCAAAAAAAAACTTAACACCAGAATAAAATAACATTTTGTCAAATGCTTTTCTTGAGATTATACAGCACATTGGAAAATTTAGATATTTATTAATCTCTGATTAAAACATTTAGTGAGAGTTTTTCATTTTAGAGATTTTCTTGAGAAATACATATCTACTGTTCTTGACAAGAAATCTGTTTTGTTTTGTACAATTACTTTCCAAGGTACAACATTAGAGTTAGCCACAAAATGAAAAACGGCTTTGATGTGCAAATCATCTGAAATCCATTTGCTAATTTTACATTCTCCATTAGTCATGGCCAAGAGTGTTAAGCGCCTTTTCATGTTAATGGACATGTCTAGTCTAGCCTCCAACTGTTGTTAAGTATGTATTGCTCCCAGGAGACAATGCAATTATATTGCAGGAGTCAGCAAATTATGTAGATCAGTTCATCACTGAATAAAAGTATCAATACAGTGTTTCTCCACCATAAAATTTAAGTACTCAAAAGTTGTAAATAATATACTGGGAAAAAGGAAAATCTAGGACCCACAACTTTTTTTACAGTTCAGTATTGTAAATAATGGGAAATGCTTGAAATTTGTTGTGGTGGTGGTATATTTTAAGGTGTTAACTATACTCTAAACACTTTTCATTGTGCCCAAAAGTAAATGTAGTCTTCTCTCTTCAGGAAGAGACAGACAGAGACCATTAGAGAAAATTAAAGCCAATCAAGTGTAGAGTCCTGAATCCTAGTCCCAATAGGTACATCTATAAAACAGCTCTCATACCTCAGTCTTAGGGAACACTGTGAAAATATGAATAGAAAGAACTTAAGAGCCAGATGATCAAGGACATTTCTGTGAGTGTGTCTCCTAGTAAGGTCTGAAGCTATATTCACAGAGCCTCACCAATATGACAGCCTAAATATATGCTGAACAAGAACAGTAATTAGACATGCCAAAGTGGCAACATGACTGCTTAAAAATGAGCTGAGCAGGCATGACTGCAATAGGCACACCAAAGTCAGGGAAAATACCATGAGGCCTCAACTCTAGACAATGAACTATATAGCAGCTAAGCAATGCTGAGAGCGGGAGAAAAAGATCTCCCCCCCCCCCGCCCCGGTTATACAATACCAAAAATGGAGACAGGAAAACATACACAAAAGTACTATTATATAGACTAATTGGATTGTGTTTAGGAATACAAACACACATATTGTATAGTATGCAGTGTATAGTGGATAGTATATAGTATGTAATATAGTATATAGTTTTATATGTGTGTGTGTGTTTATATTCACATACATATATGCATGTAATAACAATTAATGAAAAAAGAGGCCATGACTGAAAGAAAGCAAGGAAGAGCACATGGAAGTGTTTAGAAAGAGGGAAGAGAAGGGAAGGATGAATTGTAATCTTAAAACTTAATGAAAAACATTTTTTAAAGAATTAAGGAACAAAACAATGATATCACAAACATTTTCATTTATGCCAAATGGCCCATGTCTGAGGGAAGCAAAGTGCCACTCCATGTATTGTGCCTGGCCATCACCAGGCCAGGGACAGTGTGAAGTGAGTCAGGAGGTGGTGGAGTGATGGAAGAGAAAGAAGTGAGCAAATAAATGGTGGTGCAGAAATGGAAGTAAAGAAAAGTTGGACAGCTTGTGCATTATGAAGTGAGGCGGAACTGGAGACCAGGTGGGTTCTGTTCTTGTTCTTTGGGAAATGATGAATTACACTGTCCACCAACAGAGTCAGAAACAAACCCCAAGTGTCTATGCTTTCTTCCTTTGGGAAAACTGACCACTGTGTGAGTCTCTGTGACTCCAAGATCTGCTTCCTCCTCCAGGAAGAAGAGCAGGCCCTGCAGGTGGAGACCACAGTTGACTGGAAATGTCCTGCTATGCTTACTTCTCATCGTTGGCCTATCTGCTGATCTCTCTAGTTGGTTGTGGTTCTTCAACCATGAAACTGGAATGACTTTGTGCTGAATTACAGTTTTACTGTGCTGTATTTAACTTTGGCTAGAGATTCATTTCCTTTGGAATCTTCCGGTTGGACAAATATTTGAAGACACCAGAGGCCTTGCTCACCACATGACCTACCAATAGCAGGAGCCATGTTGATGTGCAATTATGGGGTGGAAAGATGGGAAAGAAAGAGTAGCATAATAGTTTGAGAATGACCAAGATATCCAGATCTTGAGACACACGGATGGAGAGGAACAGCATCATGAAAGTAGCTTGCGTTGTCACATGAAGCCATGGTGAAGTCTCTGCTCATGCTGTCCCTGAGGGCCATGTCAAGATATATAGCCATGTAGCAGTAGGCATCTATGTTGATGCCCGTGGCCCATATTATCAAGAAAAGCTATGTGCAAGTCCCTGGTCTGGGCTGCCGCCTACGATCATGTTGATATCCGAGGGCTCCACAGAGCTGACTCTACCCTTCACTGGCTGAAGCACTAGGAAGAGCTACTCAGTCTTGCCAGGAGCAGAATAGTGGAGCTGACCTTGTGGCACAAGCGCAGGTTAGATAATCCATGGTTGCAAGCTCAGGAGAGCTAGCCGACCTCTCATCCAGCACGCAGTGGTATGACCACAGAGATAAGCTCTCCCACCTTACCCCTCCCTACCTGTGGCAGGCAGAAGAGCTGTCCTTGTCCCTTACCAGCTGCATCACTCCAGAAATCTGGTCTTGCACCTCATCTAGGTAGTATAGTAGACATGGACTATAGTGGCATAGGTGCTGGTGAGGTGTCCGTAAGGGCATGGGAGCAGGAGCGCTGGCCCCATACTTGTCAACTGTAGTAGTGGGTGAGCTAGCTGGGACAGTGCTGGAAATGGTCGAGAGCTTGCCGTGGTGGAGAGGGTACCAGAGAGCCAGCAGGCTGACAATTCAGCTACCAACCATGCCCATCTACAGGTATATGAGTTGACCCACCCCAATATCTCCTCCATCTATGAACTACAAGAGCGAGTGAAGGGAATGGAGCTGCAAGGGCAAAGCTGCAGGATCTCCATGATACAGTAAATAATAGGAAATCTGAGAGGAGTCCTGGTGAGGAGCCAGTATTGATAATGTAGCCAAGAGCAGAGGCCGGGAACCAGACCAACAACTCATTACAATGAGTATCTCAAATAGGGATATGCGACCAAAATCTTCCATGATTAAATGCTTATTTTATTTTTTAATTT
This sequence comes from Mastomys coucha, assembly GCF_008632895.1. NCBI lineage: Eukaryota > Metazoa > Chordata > Mammalia > Rodentia > Muridae > Mastomys > Mastomys coucha. The sequence continues at coordinate 82,702,848 of NW_022196912.1, read as the reverse complement.
TCTTCTTTCTTTCTTCCCTTGTTTCTTCCTTTCTTCCTTCCTTTCTTCCTGCCTTCCTTCCTTCCTTTCTTTCTTTCTTTCTTTCTTTTTTTGTGATGGTATGTTAAATACAAAGGGACAGGAAAACAAGTAGGATTTGTGATGTGAAACTCACAAATAATTAAATGATAAAAGAATTACATTTACATTCGTATTATAATCTCTATTTTCGAAAGAGGTAAGATTATATTTTCTTTGGCTCTTCTGGAGCACACTTTTGTAACTTCTTGTTCCTTTTAGAAATGTATGGATTATGATTTTTTTCTCTTTAGAACATGGCTGTTTGTCATTATAATTCATGGGTCATTTCTCCTACATTTATTCATTTGGGGAATTTTGGGTAGATATGATTAATTCAACAGGAATATGTAATGGAATCCACTGAGATGATATGCTTAACTACGATCACTTGTGCATTTTCCTGTTGCCCCTTGATAATTCTACACCTGTTTCTATGTTATTAATAAGAGCCATTGAACAATGCTAAATGATGGTTACATAGTTTTTAAACAATCTAAGTCTAATATGCATAATTTCCTAACATAATTTAAGTTGGTAATTATATTTCAGAATAGCAGGTTTGTTTGTTAGTTTTTTTTTCTTTTTTGTCTTAATTATGTCAGATTCAGTTTAGTTACACAGTCTAACAGCTCAATAAATGTTTCCTCCTTTTTGTTTTAAGAGATTGTTCGTACTGAATATCGGTTTTATTTAGTGATTTGGACTAGCACCTTAACACATTTCTGTCATATTGTATAAAGAGTGTTGCCACTCTTTAGGAGACCCAGCCATCATTTTGTTTTGTTTTTCAAAATATATTCCCTCTGTTCTTTTATACAATGTATTTTAATCATATCCATTCATCATTTTTCTCTCCAAGCCATCTTAGTGGCTCTGACTGACTGTATCTCTCACAACTTCATCCTCCTCCTCCTCCTCCTTCTTCTTCTTCTTCTTTTTTTTGTTTTTTTTTTTTGTTTTTTTGTTTTTTTGTTAGTAACTTCCTGGGTGGCATTAGTGTTGCCTTTTGCACAGAGGAAAGGATGGCTCTCTACTTAGGCATTACTAACCTGCTAGCAATCATGCCCACTGAGGAAAAAGACTTCCTCTCACCAACCATCCACTGTCTGTGGCCAAGTTATCACCTGGGGGACTCCGATTTGTGTTGGAGATTTACCGGCTTGAACTTAGGTAGGCATCACTGTTGTTGTATATAACCATGACACAGACATGCTTTAATGGCTCTGCTCTCTACTTTCTCTGTGGAAAGCAAATTTTCCCCAAAGGAAGTAAGAGATCATTTATTCTGAGGCAAATATGAGTGGCTTTGTCTTAGAAACAGAATGGGTTGCCAAAGAGTATAAATGTTACCATGGTCATGATTACATGAAGTTTTATTAGCTACGGAACCAAAGAAAGTCATACTCCGGTGCCTTTACCAACACATTGATAGGGAGTTGCAAAGATACTGTACTGTCTTCTCTTGTTGCCTCCAGCCCTTCTCTAATGAAGGTCTTTGTGTCATCATTCCAGTGGTAGGGTTGAAGAGCTTATTCCTTTTAACTTAGACGTATTTGATGCTCTGGTCAGTGGACTTGCCTTTGTGGAAATGAAAGCTTTCCTCTACATGTTCTTGAGAAAAGATGATTTGGACTCAGTTCTCTTAAAATACTGTTTGGTGTGTACCCTCTTCTCTGAGTGAGTCCAGATAGAATAAAAATATCCTTGACCACTCAGCCTGAGACCCAATTCCTTCAGTGTGTAGTTGAAGGGAATTTTAAATTGCTGGAAGTCTACTCCATTAGAAGAAATTAAGTTGCACAGATTTTATTTGGGCACAAAAGGAGTTATTGCCTCCTCTTATTGGCCACAAACTGCCAAACTGAGATTGCACTGTGTCCTACAGGGGACAAGGGAAGTGTAGACAGTGACCTAAATTTTAAAGATTCTGACAGATCATTCAGACCTTCTGTAATTAGTCTCTCTCATGCTTTATGACTTTAGAACAATATGCAGAAATTGTGTATCATTTGTGTGAACCCGTTTTAACCCATTTTGTTTTAACCCGTTTTGTTTAAATTTGTTTTAACCCGTTTTGGCTACTTCTCTAGGAAGTTTTACATACTGCTATTTTGGAAATGAATTGATAAAGACAAATTTTATCTCAAACTCACATCTGAGTGAGCTCAGTGGCTTTGTACCATACAATGACTATTTTCCCAGTTTTAAGTGTCTGGTTGCCATGGCCATATTTGATAATAGACAGTATTTCTAATATATTTCTTTTCTCACCCATAATTTAGGAGTTATTAAGGAAGATGAGGTGAATCAGTTCAGGACTAGCATTCTGTAGTTTTTATTAGAAAAATGTTGCTTTTGGATTTACAATTATTTGTTTCTATAAACATATATCTACTTTGTGTATTCTTCATGGGCTCTTCTTTTATCTGTCTCCCAACAATATCTTCTCTGTCACAGTTCAGCCTCTCCTGGCTCAACTGTGTCACCAACTGTCTTCATAGTCTAGTCCAATTCACTTTCAACATTATCTTATTTCACTCTTCAAATTCTCATCTCTACAATTTTCTAGGCCTACTCCATTTTCTTTCTTCTTCTCTGACTTACTCTTCTGTCTCCTGGATCCTACTTCTGCCTACTGCTTTCCAAATAAATGCAAACTATAAATACAGTGTCATATTTCAATGGGACTTAACAATGTCTTAAATAGCTACGGTTACACCCTTTTCAGTTTGTCCACCTGAGTATTATAAATTAAATAAACAGTACCTTTACTTATAACCATGGTACTAGATATGGCTTCATAATTACATACCATTGCACTCAAATATTTAAGATGATAAACTAGATGATGTTTTTATCTTTCTGACCACATTTTTTTTTACAATTTGTTAGGAATAGAATGATTTACTGTTTGACTTTGGAGTTATGCTTTTCCCTGAGTTACAAAGTCACATGTGGATTTTAATACTCATATGATGTTACCAATACATAATCACCCCAGGAATTTATAAATAAATCTGGATGAAGAATATGTTTCAATAATACAACTCCAGAGACATAGAAAACAATGAAAATTCATAATACTGCTTTTTAAGTGAAACATTTCAAAGATACTAGTTTGTTATGTTCCATCTCTGAGAAGAAGCAGGGAGGTTGGCAATTCTCTTTGATAATTGCAAATGAACATTAATATCAACTATATCACTATATGCACCAGGTAAGAGAGGCTACACCCATGATACCGCAACAACATTTCAGACTAAACAAGTACTCTTGGCCCATCTGTTTTTCAGAATCTTTGGATAACTGCTAGCACTGGCAGTTGCTAACTGTTTTATCTCTGGGAATAGCTAAACTAACAGCTTCAGGAAAAAAAGCTACTGCCCTATAGGCTAATCACATGATAGCTAGTGAGGGGCATTCTAGATATTGTCTTTAAAACTCTTTTATTAAGATGTCCCTCATTTAAATCAATTAATATACTTTTTACATAAAACCTTGGAGTTTACAGAGATTTTTTTAAAAAAATCTAATCATATTGTATAAGCTTAGATTGTAAATATTTTTAAAGAATATTTAAAATAGTAAAAGTAAAACAACTTTTAAAAATTAATAAAGTATTTACAAGGAAGTAAAACTTTTTTTTCAGATGTCAGTCTGAGAAATTTTAGCAGTCTCATAATTTTTTTAACCAAGTACATATCTGATAGAAGGATGATATCTAAAATATATGAGGAACTAAGACTGGACATCAAAAAAACAAATATACCAATTAAAACCAAGATACAGATATAAACAGAGAATTCTCAAACAAGGAAACAAATGGATGAGATGAAGCACTTAAATAATTATTCAACATTTTTGGTAATCATGACAATAGAAATCAAAACTACTTTGAGATTTCATCTAATACGAATCATCATGGACAAGATCAATAAAGCAAATGACAGTTCATGCTGGCGAGGATGTTGAATAAGGGGAACACTCAGTTACTGCTAGTGGGAGTGCAAACTTGTATAGGCAGTATGGAAATTAGTGTGGTGTTTCCTCAGGAACCAAGGAATAAACCTATCTCAAGATGCAGCTCTATTATTCTTGGTAATATACCCAGTGGGCTTTATATCTTGCTACAGGACACTTGTTCAACCATGTTCATTTCTGCTTTATTCATAATATCCAGAAACTGGAAGCAAACTAGATGTCTACAAATGAATGAATGGATAGAAAATGTGGTGCATTTGCACAATGGAATATTGTACATGGGTTACAAAAACAGTCAAAATGTGAAACTGGCAGGTAAATGGATGGAGCTAGTAAACAATCACCCAGAGTCAGGTAACACAGTCCTAAATCCACTCATGTAGTATGTGTTAATAGTTAATATATGTGGATATTAACTATTAAGTCAATGATAAGCAGGCTACAGTATTATAACCACAAAGGTTAAATATAGAATATTGGAATGGTAGAGAATTTCCCCTAGAAAGAGAAAATGAATAGATATTTATTTAGAGGCTAGAATGGGAGTACAAGTAGGGGCAGAGAAGGAAGAGGGAGCTGAGGGAGGGAATACAGGAAGGAACAGCTAAAAGTAAAAGCCATCTGAGGTATTGTATTGGAACTGAATAAAACAGAAACTTCCTAAAACATATCCATATATGAAGGTGATCTTAGTGGAATTGCCAAATAACAGGGGATAATAGAGCCAACTGGAAATCTACCCGCAACAAATGGAAAATTCCAGTTCCTGGAATGTTACATTTAATTGAGTTTTTGGCCAGAAGGGCCCATAAGAACCTCCTTTCCCAAAGGTGGCAAAACTTTAACAGAGTATCTACTTTAATTGATCTCATAAAATGTACAAGTTACTATAGTACTTGTCATGTTTAAAGTGCTGAAGGAAATATTTAGCTTTGTCTGCCTGGAAGAAGATAATAATGTATGTAAGCATAGGAAACTATCTAGAATGTATAGAGATTCCAAGATAATTCTGAAATGAGTTCAAATTGAGACATGACAGAAATATGAAGTTGATATTTTAATTTACACATAATAAAATCCCACTACATACTTTTGTATAGAAGAAAAATTCTGCCTTTTGTGTTAAAGAGCTACTTTCTGAGAATTTCCAAGTTTCTTGTTGGATTGAAATATTTTTGTCTAGTTAGGTTTTTTTATTCTATCGATATACATTTATTCATAATGGAAATAAATATGAATTTTTCTTTCAATTTCTTTGTTAAGTGAAAAGTAAAACAAAAATCTTGTATGATCTCCACACCCCCATCTTGTAAAAAAGGCAGCCAGGAAACAGAAATGGAAGAAGAAATAACCGTGCATAATGTCTAAGGTAAAACTTTGCTTCTGTGGAATTAAAAATAAGTTAAAATATATATACATACATATATACATACATACACATATATATCATAATACCTGTCATGTTTTTTAGTGCTGTGAAGAGAAACCATTATCAAAGCAATGCTTATAAAGGAAAGCATTACATTGGGGCTGGCTTACAGTACAAGTTTAGTCCATTATCCTTATGGTGGGAAGCATGGCCGCATACAGGCAAACATGGTACTGAAGAGATAACTGAGAGTTCTATACCTGATCCTAAGATTGCAAGATGAGAGTGCCACTGGGCCTGTCTTGGGCTTCTGAAACTCCAAAGTCCACACCCAGTGACACAGTTCCTCCAACAAGTGCAAAGCTCCCAATAGTGCCACTCCCTATGAACTTCTAGGGACCATTTTTATTCAAACCAGCACAAAACCATGTTTTGTATATCATACATGGTGTTATGTAAATACAGGTAATAAATTATCTGTTGAGGCATTATTATTGAGTTAGCATTATTTCCTTGTCATCTTCACTTATAAGGAAGATGAGCTAAATGAGTTTAAGTCTACCACAATACAATAAAATGTATCCTGGACATAATGATTTCCTTTTAAATGATCCTCCCATCATTGTTTTCCCATTCCAAGAGATTCCAGTTAAACTTTTCACATGATAGCCTGACAAAGTCATTTGGGAAACTGTGTATGCTGAGCTATTTTCTGCTGTGGCTGTTGGATTACTGCCCTGCCATCACTTTAAAGGTCCAGAAAGAAATACTCTAGACGTGCAAGGGACTTAGGCAAGCAAGAAAAAAAAAGAAAGTTCATGACAGGTCAGGTCCCATAAAAGAAAATTAAATACATTGTTCTTACACAATAAGGTTACCAAAGAAACTTTAATCCCTTTCTTCACTTTTATTCTGTTTACTCTGGTTTTCTTTTTCTTTTTCTATATTCTTCTCTCATATATCATATCCCAACTGCTGTTTCTCCTCCCTTCCCTATCCCTAGTCTCTCCTCCTTACCTCCCCTCAAAAGAAGAGCAGTCTTTCCAGGGACATCAACCAAATATGGCATAACAAGATACAACAAGACCAGGCATGTATTCAAATATCAAGGCTGGACAAGGAAACTCAGTTTGGGAGAGAAGGGTCCCAAATACGGGCAAAGGGGTCAGAGACAGCACCTACTCACACTGTTAAGAGTCCTACAAGAACACTTAGCTACACAACCATAGAGTTGTATTAGTGAGATTTCAAATAACAATGTACTGCAGATTAAAATTATGGTACAAAGAATGTTAATGAGGAGTAGGTATAAGATAGTATTTTGTGGACCTTAAAGACACAAAACATCCATTAATTTTCCTAATCTTCTAAGCTTCTCTCCTGTTTTTCCCCATATCTGACCCTCCCCACCTATTTCCCCTCACTCACCCCTCTCTTATGCAGGTCCCTCTACCCTCTTGGCCTCCCAAGAGTATTTTGTTTCCTCTTCTAGGAGGGATCTAAGGATCCTCATCTAGACCTTCCCTTTTGTTTTTTGGGGGGAAAACTGTGGGGTGTATTATAGGTATTCTGTACTTTTTGCTAATATCCATTTAGCAATGAGTATGTAACATACATGTCCTTCTGGGTCTAGGCTACCTCACTCAGGATGATATTTTTTTAGTTCCATCCATTTTGCCTGCAAATTTCATGAGGTCCTTGTTTTTAATAGCTGAATAGTATTCCATTGTGCAAATGAACCACATTTTCTTTTTTCTTTTCTTTTCTTTTTTTTTTTGGATATTTTATTTATTTACATTTCAAATGTTATCTGCTTTCCCAGTTTCCCTACTCCTGGAAACCCCCTATCCCATCCTCCCTTCCCCTGCTTCCATGAGGGTGTTCCTCCACTCACACACCCACTCCTGCCTCCCCGACCTTGATTCCCCAACACTGGGTCATCTATCAACCCTTCATAGGACCAAGGACCTCTCCTCCCATTGATGTTTGACAAGGCCATCATCTACTATATATGCAGCTGGAGCCATGTGTACCCCTTGGATGAACCACATTTTCTACATCTGTTTTTCAGTTGAGGGAGGTCTGGGTTGCTTCCAGTTTCTGCCTATTACAAGTAAGGTTGTTTTGAACATATCAAGCATGTGTCCTTGTGATATAGTGAGACATCTTTATATATATATATATATATATAT